>NW_017732068.1:559748-564813 GCF_001890085.2 Hipposideros armiger
ACACACACACACACACACACATATATATATATATATATATATATATATATATATATATATACATAGCACTGCACTTTAATCAATTTCTAGTAACAGAAAATACAGTTAGAGTGGTTCCTACCCCCACTCCACAAATTCACCTGAATTCTTTGTGATGAGCTCACAGCAGCTTAGCATGGAGCTGAGCAGCACTCACTGACCATACTGCAGACTAACCTCACCACAGCTTCAGTGAAACCCAGTTAAAGTCTGGGTTCCTTGGCTGAAACCCTGATGGAGGATCGTAAGAAAAGGCACTAAACAGATTCAACAGAAAGATATAAAAAAGGAGTGAAATGGAAACTGAGGAAATAAAATGTAAATGTTCAAATGTTAGGGGGATAATTAAACCATTAATGATTTGAAGATACCTCGTTGATTTGTTCTGAAAACACTGTGGCAACCAGTTTTCCCTACAACATTGTCTTACCTTAGCTCTGAGGACCATCTTCTGATTTTCAAAGCATGTCCACATATATTATCGCTTTTGAACCTCATAACAACTTATTGACACAGAATAACATAACTCTCTGCATTTGATAATAACCATGTTACAGAAAGGTTTTGTATTTTGACGGCCCAATGCATTTTTCTCTTCCTGTTGCTTGTCTGTATATCAATCCATTAACCACAATGAGAAATGATGTAACTCCAAACTGCATCCCTGGAACATCCCCGATTAAGGGTCACACACCCAGGAGGACCACTCCCCATAGAACTCCCTCCGAAGACCCATGATATGCTCATCCGCTCCCTTCCATCATTCAGATAGGCAACAACTCCTTATATGGCAAAAGAAGCTGTATTGACCAAAACATTTTCATGAAACCATTTGTTCTGGTAAATGAGCTTGGGCATTGCTGCCCACGCCCATATGCATTGATTTATCTCCTGCCAAAACAGTTTTCATCATCCTGTCCGTGCTTTCTAAATGTGACCCTCCCCCACGCCAAACCTGGAACGAGATGGGGTAATGTTGGCAAAATAAGAACTGAGAGTGGGATGTGGAAAATCCCTTTCTACCTTTTCACCGCGTTTACCCAGCCATAAGCTAGCACAGAACTTGCAAAATCTCTCTCCTTTTGTTCTTCTGGAGAAGATGAAAGGGATTTGATCAGCAGTTACAGATGTAATTCAAAAGAACCCATTTTTGAGGCTATTTGTTGCTGTTGGGCTTTCTTTTGTTTGTTTGTTGATGAGTGGATGGCAAAAGTCATGGTGAGAGTGTTTGTCACATACATTTGGATTCTGAGCAGCTACTGGTCTATTTCCCAAAGGACAAGCTAGCCCACAGAGGTCTGTAGAGAGAACGCGCCAGCATAAACCCTGGATCAGATAACAAAAGCAGATGTGGCTGACACACGTCGTACTGAGAGGTTTCATACGCACACACATATATATTGCGGCTGAGCAAGGTGGGAGTTAATAAGCCCACATGCACCCCTGGCTCTGTCAGACACAGGGAATGTATGGCATAATTGTTTCTGCCTCTGAGGATCTAGTGATGTGGGAGACACGAGAATATTAATACAAGACAGAAAAATGGAAACTCATTTCTAGCAGCTGCCAAACAAAATAGGATGTAAAATAGGAGAGAGGTCTATTGAAATGTTCACAAGGTTCACTTCACCAAAATGAAGCTTCACCTCTCCCGGACTTCAAATCCTACCCCTCTCTCTCGTGCATATAAGTCTCCTCCCGTTTCCCATCAAACTGTTGCTCCCTGCGTTCTTTCTGCAGCCTTCGCTGTCACTCTGTTCCTTCATCACTGTCACTTTGCCGCTCTAGCTTCTTAATTTCCTTCATTTTTTCCTATTCCTTTCTCTCCTCTCCATTATCCTGTCACAAATATGTTCTTAGTTTTTTTCCCCCTCGCCCTCCCTCTTCCCTCCCTCACACACACACACACACACACACACACACACACANCGTCGTCGCCAGCGACTCACGGCAGCCCAGCTCCAGGTTGAGCTGTTGTTCAGCATCTTAGCTGTAGAGGGCAGTGTCACTGGCGCTCATATGTGGGATCCGAACCGGGGCCCTCTGGCGTCGCAAGCCAGTTCTTAACCATCGCGCCACTCGGCCGGCCCCTTCTTTTCCTTTTAAACTATAATATTTGACTCTGAACTGTGTTTGCCTCCATATCAGCATTTACTCAACTTTAAGCTTCACATGGATCTCTATCATTATCTCCTTTGGAGTTTTCCCCATTTATTAATCTGTCACTGAAAAACAGGTTTAACATTTTGACTACTCTCTTGTCAACACATCATTGGCTTACTCATTCATTACCCAAATATTTGTGGGTCTTTTCTGTTCATCAGGCACTGTACTAGGTGCTGGGATGCCCTTGTGAATAAAGATGAACACTGTTTTTTGATCCCCATCTCTACCTTGCTTACTCAAGCTTCAGGTTGAGAAGAATGATTTCAAAGAGTGTGACGTGAAATGAAATTGTGGCAGCAAGTAAGCAGAGCTTATTGAAAGGAATGGTTAATATAGTCCTGTGTGATATGTCCAGCGATTGCTCTAATGGAGAGGAGAGGGTGCATTTGAAAGGAAAATACATGAATGCATTTTCCATCTTCACTAAGGTACAGAGCTCCACACCTTGAAAGCTGGTTTGGGGTGAGGAGGAAGAGGAGAGAGAAAGCACTGAAGAATAAATGTTTGTCATTTGGCACAAAAGAATATCACAAGGATTATTCAGCAAACCCAAATTGGGAGTATGGTTGAAATCCATTTACAGGTTAAGGAAGTGTGGGAAAAGGCAAGGGAAAGATTTTACAGAAATAAATTATTGATGAGGATGAAAAACAAACTATTTACAAGCCCTCACATTGGATATGTATTATTTTCTTTAATTTGCATATGAATTTTGTGTGGTTGTTTATATTATTAGTCTCATTTTTTCATAGGAAGAAACTGGCTCTTTCAAAGTTGAAGGGTGGTGGGCCGGCCGAATGGCGCGTTGGTTAAGAATTGGCTTGGGACGCCAGAGGGCCCCCGTTCGGATCCTACATATGAGGGCCAGTGACACTGCCCTCTACAGCTAAGATGCTGAACAACAGCTCGACCTGCAGCTGGGCTGCTGTGAGTCCCCGGGGGCGGCGTAGGCTGCAGCCACTGCTGCAGTGGGTTGCCATGGGCTACCGTGTGTAGCCAGCAGCCAGCAGCCAACAGCCAGTGTGAGCAGCCAGCAGCCAGCGTGAGTGGACAGCAGACAGCAGCTGCAGTGAGCAGCTGTCCAGAAGCCGGCAACTGATGTGCCTCGCCCGGGAAGAGTGCAATGATGGTGCCAATTTGGGCCAGTGAAGCAACGTCCTCCACAACTAGACTGAAGAACAAAAGGACAGCAACTTGTTTGTTCCCCTTCCCCCAATTCCCCAGTGCTGTTCCCATCCCCCAATTCCCCAATTAAAAAAAGAAATCTTAATAAAAAACACAAAGTTGAAGGGTGGCATAAAGGAAGTGAATACACTGGAACCAGCTTCAGACCTGCGTGCCCCACAGGCATTGCTCTAGCCACACTATACTGTCTCCCAGCATAAAGAAAAGTTACCAGTCTGAAGGTTCACTATGAAAATACTATATATTGAAGCAGCACCTATCACTTCACAGAACTTCTTTACATAGTTATCCTGGGGCACCAAACAGTAATAATAAATGCAGTAATAATTAGTGGAACTACTAACAGTCTGCATTTCAGATATGGAAACGGAGCCTGAGGAAATTGTTTAGCTCAAGGTCATACAGCCAGCTGGATAATGGGACCCCAGTACCTGATCTCCAGGCCTTCCAGGTTTCATATTAGTGTGGTTTCCACTACACAGACCTCTCCCTGTGCCACCTGGAGGAGGACTCTCAGTTGCCAGTTTCACTAGCCCAGACGAATATGCTTGGAGAGGGTTATGGGATAAATTGTATCCCCTCAAAATTCATCACTGAAGCGCGAACACCCAAGTACCTTAGACTGTGACTGTGTTTGGAGATAGGGACTTTAAAGAGGTAATTAAGGTTAAATGAGGTCATAAGGGTGGAACCCTAATCCAATAGGACTTGTCTTTATTTATTTATTTTTTTTAAAGATTTTACTGGGGAATTGGAGAAGGGGAACAGACAATTTGCTGTCCTTTGGTTCTTCATTCTAGTTGTGGAGGACGCTGCTTCACTGGCCCATGTTGATATCATCATTGTGCCCCCCCCCAGGCAGATCAATCACCACGCTCACAGCGGCTCTCGGCAGCCCACACTGGCTGCTGGCTGCTCATGCTGGCTGCCAGCCAATCACGGTAGCTTATGGCAGCCCACTGCAGCAGGGGCTGCAGCCTATGCCGCAGCTGGCGACTCACAGCAGCTCAGTTCCAGGTCGAGCTGTTGTTCATCATCTCAGCTGCAGAGGGCAGTGTCACTGGCCCTCATGTGGGATCGGAACCAGGGCTCTGCAGCTCAGAGCTGGCATCCCAAGCCAGTTCCTAACCAATGCGCCACTTGGCCGCCCCAGGACTTGTGTCTTTAGAAAAAGAGGAAGAGATACCAGGGACCTTTGTGTACAAGTAAAGGCCATGTGAGGACACAGCAAGAAAGTGGTCATCTGCAAGCCAAGGAGAGAGGCCTCAGGAGAAACCAACCCTGCCAGCATCTCAATCTTGGACTTCTAGCCCCAGAACTGTGAGACAATAAATTTCTGTTGATGAAGCCACCCAGTTTGTGCTATTTTGTTATGGCAGTCTCAACAATGTAATACAGAGAGCAAGTTTGTTCGTCCATGAGAGGTTTGGCTAAATGTCCTTTCTTTTCAACCCTAGGGTGACAGTTACTACAGGGACATAAATTTCTATTATCACCCCAAATCTGAAGGTAAACCACTGAGTCCTATAAAGTGGTAAATCTTGTGGGTAGGAGTAAGAAACATTAGTAGGTGTGTGTGTGTGTGTGTGTGTGTGTGTGTAAGCACACATGCATGCTAATGTACATCCTGTGAGATTTCATACACACACATAATACACACACACACACACACACA
>NW_017732068.1:566988-584562 GCF_001890085.2 Hipposideros armiger
CCTAACCCCAGCAGTTTAATGGAGCTGTAAAAATGCTCCCTCTGAAAAACACCCAGACATGACTCTGGGAGGGCTGCAGGTGGGCGGTGGTGTGGGCGCGATGTTCGCACCGGCCACGAGGGGACAGAGGTGCGCACCGACGGGCGAGTAACACGGTCATGCACACCCTGGAGTGCTCGCGAGTCGCCCGGAAGGTTGCTCATTCGGTGTCACCCATCACAGTGGCTGACAGCCCTCGTAAGGATTCTGCCCGCGTCTCGGGCAGCACGGCTGGGCGCGGCGAATAAGCAAGCGATTCCTGATGAGTTCGGGAGGGGTGAATTCCGCCTCGAGCTAGTACAGATATATCTTCCAGAAACAAAGGAGTGAGTCATGCTGCCTCTGATTAGGGAAGGAAAGGGGGCAAAGCTGGGCGAGCCCGCTGGGCCCCCGCAGCCGTGTGTCCCCTAGAGGTTCCGGTACGTTGCCCTCAGTCTCGGCCCCTATGGTGGGCGCGTCCCGCTGGTCCTGGAACCGTACTCCGCGCCCGCTCGCTTTCCTCCTAGTCCCCCTCCCCTGGTAGCTGGACCTGTCACCCGTGTCGCCAGATCAGGAGGAATCTATAAGGCGGCGTTGTTTGGCCACCTGGAGGACAGGCAGTGATGGAGCGGGGCCCCGCTGCGTGTGTGTGTGCTGGGGGAGAGGATAAATTTGCAGCCTAGAAAAGGGCAGGGCGGCGAGCCTTCCTCGCCGGTGAGTGCAGCTGTGAGCAGTGACAGTTTGGCGGACTGGGCGGCAGGTGGCGGTAACGCTGTCCACCTGCAGCCGCTCCCTGGCTGGAGGTGGAGATCTGCCAATGTGTTTGTCTTAATCAGCCCTCCCCCCGCCCCCCACGGTCTTGGTGTCTCTCTGCGGTTTCTCCCCAACATATTCCAAAATAGGGTAAAGGGGATACTAACATTAATAATAGCAATAATATACATTTATTGAGTGCTATGTGCCAGTCATATACTGTTTTTACATGATAGATAGTAAAATAATAATAATACCAATATTCCAAAATAATGTTAGTAGAGAAATTAACTGTATCTTATTTCCCTGGTTTCAGGTTGAGAGCATTAGCGGAATTTTTGTTTCCTTCCAACGAGGTAGCTAGGTTTAGGTCTCCCTAGCTCCAGAGGAACAAGAAGCCTATTCATTTATTTATTGTTAGAAAAGCTCGAGTTATTTGGCTACCTTTGGGCAGGATTCAACCTCCAGAGTGTTTTCCTCAGCAATGTATTTATTTAATCGAAATTTTCATATAACTGTCCAGATTTACAGCTTCCCTTAAATAAGTAGAACATCTGGATATACTGGACCTACACGCCAACCATCCCTGAGAGCTGAGGAGCTGTTATCACCATTAGAAGGGGCAAGTTTGACCCAGTACCCACCTTGCCCTATTGTCTCACCTTCAGCCTTTCCACCTGCATGGCCTTCCGAGGCATCTGCGCATGAGCTACCTGGTATACTACGGACTGGTGGACATGGAGAACTGAACTAGAGCATAGAAGTAGGACGCTCCTGGGGTTGAAGAGGCAGAGACTGATAGATTGCAGGAAAGAGTTGGATTCAGGAGCCTGGGACGAATTGCCTGATAAAGGATGTCACTAATACACCTGCACTCTGCTTCCACACAATGTACCAGGGGTGCCCAAACCTTGAGAGAAAAGAGTGTTGTGATTCCTGGGGCCTCAGGCATGGGAGCTGTGGTGAAGGTGTCATGGCCTCTTGTGAAGGCAACTGGGGTGTGTGTGGGGGGAGTGGCGGGGGAGTGCAGGNGAAGCAGCCTGCATGACCATCAATGGGACAAGGGTCAAACAGATGCCACGTGTGATCCCCACAAAGCAGGGAAGGGGGAGTGCAGGGGGTGGGGGAGGGAACCAGGAGCAAAGCTCCCAGCCTTGGGGAAGGCCCTGAGGGCTTGATCAAGGAGACACAGGGATCACCTACAAGAAACCTCTTTAGGGGTACTCCTGAGTCCCTGGGATTCTTATATGGTCCCAACAGAGGTGAAAAGCAGTCCCCCCCTCCCCCGCCTCCAAATGACCAAGGTAAGGTTCCCTGCCAACCCTGATATGTGGGAGCTGAGCTATCATTCAGTTTGTCTTAGGCAAATAAAGAAATGCAGTTTTTTCCAGCATCCAAATATTTGTAACACTAACATTTACAGAGGGCTTCTTATGCTAAATTTTGTACTAACTCATTGAAGTGGACATCATTGTTATCCCCACTTAATATCTGAGGAAAATAAGACTTAGAGGCTTAGACAAAATGCTCCTAACCATACATCTAGCAAATGGGGGAGCCAAGGTTCAAATGCAAGTGGGTGTGCGAGTCCAGTTTAGGGGTCGGCAGATTTTTTCTGGAAAGGGCCAGATAGTAAATACAGTTTAGGCTTTGTGGACCATTCAGTCTATGTTGCAACTTTTCAACTCTGTATTATTGCATGAAACAATACATAAATGAATGAGCATATCAGTGTCCCAATAAAATTTTATTTATGGACACAGAAAGGTGAATTTCTTGTCATTTCTGCTTGTCACAAAATATATTTTTTTAAAGATTTTATTGGGGAATTGGGGGAGGGGAACAGACAAATTGCTGTCCTTTTGTTTTTCAGTCTAGTTGTGGAGGACGTTGCTTCACTGGCCCATGTTGGTATTATCATTGCGCTCTTCTCGGATGAGGCAGTTGCTTGCTGGCCATTGGACAGAGGCTCATGGCAGCTCACAAAAACTCATGCCCGCTGCCAGCCAGCCCCACTGCAGCCTACGCCGTCACCGGCAACTGGCAGCAGCCCAGCTCCAGTTTCACCATCTTAGCTGTAGATGACGCAGCATCACTGGCCCTCATGTGATATTCGAACCGGGGCCCTGCTGCTCAGAGCTGGCGTCCCAAGCCAATTCCTAACCAATGTGCCACTCAGCCGGCCACAAAATATTCTTTAAAAAATGTTTTTCAATAATTAAAAAATGTAAAAGCCATTCTTAGCTTGCAGGTTGTACAGAAACAGGCAAGGAATAAAACAAAACCAAAACAGGCAGTGGACCAGGTTTGGCTTGTGGGCTGTAGTTTGTCAACTCCTGCTCTAGTGACTACATTAATCTGTATACTTTGTAGGCACTTCCTGTCTCTATAACTAAACCAGCCAGCCCTAGTGGAGAAAAAAATCAAAGACATTGTGCCACTCACATTTCAACAAGAATAAAAAAATGGTCCACTCCCTAAAGAGTAGCTCTTCAACCCCAAGCTATCATTACATCAAGGTTATAGTCCATGAGGGAGTATGATATATTAGAAAGAGCAGTGGACTTGACATTAGAAAAGCTGGTTTCAAATTCTAAGCTGTTTGATTTTGAGCAAATTACTTAGGTTGTCAGAGGTTTGGTGTCTTCATTTATCAATCACAATGCTTGCCTCAAAAGTTAACTATTGACATAAGACAATACACATAAAATATATAGTATAGACAGGTAAATCCAGAATTTGGGGTGCCTAAACATTGCTCAATTTAGAGAACCCTATCTAAGAAAAAGAATGTAAAATGTTTATTAAAGAACTACCTGCTGAAAGTAAATATTTATTTAGAATGAGAAAAAACATCCCAGCAAGTAATAGGAGACTTGCAGGTTCAAGTGATTTTCTTCTGAGCTTTCTTCAAGCAATTTACCAAAAATACTTACATGCACAATTGTCCTGAATTATTATGACTTCACTTTCCCTCCCCATTAAGAACATGCTAGAACCCCCCAAAACTCACAGCATTCCTAGGGATTCATGCAAGTGAGAGACCCTGAAACTTAGTGTCACAGTGTGGCAGCAGCAGTGGGAAGGCAGTAATGCAAAAAGGAACAGATCAAATAAATTAATTAATTAAGGATAATGGGTCCCAAGTTTCTCATTGTCAGAGAAGGGAGGTGGAAATATTGAAAATAGAATGAACTCTATAGTGTTAGGATGGAATCAGAGGTATTGGTATGAATCCATAATTTTCAGTATAGACAGACACAAACAGAGCTGATAGATGACAAATTATATATATATATATATATATATATATATATATATATATATATATATATATATATATATATAGAGAGAGAGAGAGAGAGAGATATGATAGGTGAATATAGATGTAAATGTATGCACATATACATGTGGGTACACATACATAATCCTAGCACTATCCACTAAGAGCAGCAACACCCCAAAAGTAATGAGCTCACTTAATTCCCAGATCTGCTTTCTAAATGCTATTCTCTAAAAATAAAACAACCAGGGTCCTTGGAGAAATGGTTGATTTCAGGGCTGAGGATAGAAAGTATAAAATAAACCTGGAATGCTTTATTGTGTCAAAAAGTAAAAGTAAAAAAAAGCTCCAAGAATGAGAGACATATGAAAAGGACTCAGAAGCCAGCTTGAAAGTGCTATCACTGACCAAATCTGGAATGATTTGAACATTAAAATAAATCATGTTAACAACAATTACAAAGCATTGAATAAAATAGCTGAGTCCATACTGGTATAAATAAAGGAATGAATAAATTGAAAGTTTAATGAGGAAGAAAATATTTACATAGTTTCAGAATAACCCTCACCTCACCCCCCACACACACACACACACACACACACACACACACACACACACACACAGAGTGAATACTCATTAATTACAAAGGGAAGAGAGAACTATGCAGTGGAGAAGTCGGGAAGACACTACTTTAATCAAGGGATCAATGACCAAATGGAGAGGCATTCTACAAAACAGTTGGCCTGTAATCTTCAGAATTGTCAAGGTCATGAACGAGGAAAGACTGAGGAACTATTCCAGACTGAAGGAAATTTGAAGAGACATGACTGCTAAATGTAGCTCGTGTTCCCTTTGCTATAAAAACCATTACTGGGATAATTGGTGAAACTTGAGTGGGATCTGTAAACAGAATAGGAGTAAACTATACATGTTAATCTCTGACTTTGGTGACTGTACTGTGGTTATGTAGAAGGTATTTTTAAAAATTCTCAACAAATGACTCAGGGATAATGAAGCATTATGTTAGTAATTTATTCTCAAATGACTCGGGAAAAATAGCTTTGTACTAAACTCTCAAATATTCTGGAAACTTAGAATTGTTTAAAAATTGAAAATGCATATTAAGCATATAAGGAAAATAACATATTATAAATTTCATGAGAGCAAAATTTGTGTTGTGTATTTCTTGTGAATCCCTCAGAAATTCATAGATCAGAACATATGATTGTATTCAATGAACACTGTTAACTGGAAATTTATTGAATGAAATGGGCAACAGGACATTATTTAAAAAGTCAGAGGACCACAAAGTTTTCCTCTGTTACTTTTTAAGGACTAACACAGCAATCAAGCAAGGCATACCATCTCTGCTATATACACATGCATGCATGAACAGAATTTGATGTTGAAAGCAAACAAAAGGTACAAAAATAATGTATGTATACTTAATTATAAAAATAAACATTTTTGTTCCTTAGTAGTCAGTAATAGCCTGAGAAATACTAAAATGTAAAAGAAATACTAAAAAGTACAATTATTTCAATTTATAGAAAATTTTAGGCCTAACCATAGAAGTAAAAGAGATGTGATCTGATATAAAAATCAAAACCATAGTATATAAAATTAATACTCTTTTATACTGTACAGATACCCTAGCTCTGCAATACTGCATTGTGTATTTATGTTATATTTCTATTGGAGAAGCAGAACCACTGCACTGTGGAAAGTACTCACCTCAATGTCAGCGCCCTTCCCTCTTCCCATATCCTCCAAGCCCTCTACTCTCCATTTCCTCCTAACCACTGGAAGAGTCATCTGTGAATCCTCTTTGATCTCCAGCCTCACCCAGTTCAAAAACAGTTGACTGTCTACCTACATTAGGAGTTGTAATACATGTGGAGGACCTGTAGTAGAATACAGTCCCCATGTATAAGACGCACCCTTTTGGGAGAAATGTGGGGCCTAAAAACTGGGTGCATCTTATACAGTGGTTGTAGAGTTTTTTACTTGCATTTCCCACAAGCGATGAGGAGTTGTATGCATTTTATGATGAATAAAACTTGGGTTCAATAACTATGTAATACATTTTTTTTCAAATTCCGGGCCCCAAAATTTAGGTGCATCTTATACATGGGAGCATTTTATACATGGGGGAATAATGGTACATATTACTGACTGGAGTGGTCATAAGCATCCCAGGGAACTCTGTAAGCTGGTGTAAACTGATACTCAGAGGCTGGTGCACACCCTGTGGTGATTAGGAACTTGTTTCAAATTTTCTGATTCAAAATTAAATACGTAAATAAATTACCATACTCCAATTTATCTCCTAGCATTCCATACTCAATGAATATTTAAATAAAAGGGATGAGTTGTTTGAAAGCATAATGTGCTGAATAATGTAATGTGCTATGGGACCAGGTTCTTATAAGAAAGTTAGAGTCAGAATTGGCCTCAGCCCGCAAAATGGGAACTGTTAATCCTTCTATAGGTAAAATAACTATAATGCCCATTCACTGAGACCTCAATACCAGTGGACTCCAAACTTTACATCACATACCCAATCTAGAAAAAATTATTTGAGCACGTATCCCCAAATATGTATATTTTTTGTAAAGTATGCAGTAGCATTTTCATACTAATGTGATATATATATATATATATATATATATATATATATATATAATTAAAAACATACACAAATAATAAATATTTTAAAAAGATGAAATAAAATATACAAATAGAAGTTCTAATATTGTCTTTCTGCACTCTTGGATCAGCTTACACATACCTTGTTTTAGAGACCACTGATTATGTGAATAGACCTATTTACTTTTAAATATTTTAACAGATAGAAAGGTTAATTGTAAATGTTTCAAAATGAGCAATTACACAACTAAATGGTGTACTTTTGGTATGACCAAGGAGAAGGGATGAGAAAGGAACGGTGGATCTGTGACCTTTCTCCCCACCCCCACACTTATTATCCACCCAGTTAATACAGAGAGTATAGCAAAAAGATAAAATGAACAAAAACTGCAACCAATTCCCTTCAGATAGAAGGCACTCTCTCTTTACATAACTAGACAATGGAAAGGGGGTCTAGCTGGACAAATGGGCTAAGGACTGAGTTATGATACAAATTTTTATCAGTTAGGACTGGGGCTACTCCCCCAGCTTTGGGGCTTAAATGGCAGCTGCTGAGCATGGGATCTGGCTTCCAGCAGTTGCACCAAGTGCATAGGTAACATGAATTGGAAGTGTGGGGTAATTAATATGGGGCTAACTTTGACTAAGAAAAGACACAGAAAGAAAGGAGCTACCAGGTAAAGGTCTTTCTTCTTCCCCCTAAGAGACTACCCTGAATTGATTTGGACCAACATGTCCTGACTAGACAACATCCTGCATGACCAACTAGCAGGCTGTTTTGTAAGAAGTATAGCTAGCTCAGTAACGTGGCACATTCAGAGCGATGGTCTGGTCACATTTGGAATCTCCCCTCACTTATACCTCTTATGCTGAAGTGTCACACCTAAGGTTTGTACTAATTGCCCCCACACCTCTAGTCACACTCTTTGGACCAAAGGCCATTTGATTCAAAGGCCATTTCTCTAACACTGGATAGCTGCCTATGGCTGGTCAAAAGAAGAGCAAGGTCAAGTTCCTTTCCTGGGAATGTGGGTTTGGTCAATTCAAGTGAAAGACATTTATTATCTGTGGGTTGCTGAGTTGTTAATTCTGAGGGCTGGAGTGGCTGCTTTAGACCATGGTGGCAAAGCCTGTCTAGAGAGAAGAAAATAGCAGAGAAAAGTGAGAGGGTGGTAGAAATGGCAGGGTAAACCCAGAGAGAGAGACAGATAGACATATCCCCAATACATCACCCATGAAGCCCAGCTATTCTTAATTTCTCATATTTAAAGTATGGAGGTTCTCTCTGTATCCCTACATCCTTTTCTTATACCAATGTATGTGAGTCTCTGTTCCTTCCAATGAACAATGCACCTGACTAAAGCATTATTGCTACTCAGTGTCTGTGAGATGCTGAGACAGTAGATAAAGCCTGATTGTTTGCAGTACATTTATTTCTCCAGATACACTAAAAATCTGCATCTGGATTACATCAAGGCAGCAGAGAGCTGCTAACTAGATGGAGTTTGTATTGCCACCCTTTTCCAAGCCCCACAGAATAGCTTTTTCTATACTGTGTCTAGTGTGATACCACCAGCCTTTATTTGAGGCATTACTTAAGTAGCAACCCAACAAAATGCTTTGTCTTAAACATAAGAATGTTGTTGAGGAACCTGTTCATGACACTGTGGTGTCCTTTTTATAAATATCCTCAAGAGAAATATCCTTATAGTCTAAGAAATAAACCCATTCTCCTCTGAAAAAAACTTGTTTACTAAGACCTTATAGTCTTAGAATTTATATAAATGGATGCTAGAAAACTTACAATAGGAATCTATTTTTTGCATTAGTTTCATTTTTTATTCTAATTTAGGTCCTGACTCGCTGTTTAACTTTTTTTCCTTCTTATTTGTTTCCTAATGTGTGTTATTTTGATGTGTGGCATGTATCTTTGAAATTATTTTAAATGTTTTATGGAGTAATGCAGATGTAAAATAAAATTTCCCCAATACCAATAACCCAGAAAGCAAAAACTGTCATTATTTATGATAATGCACTTGAAAAATTTAGAAAGGCTCAACTGACACAAACTATTAACTGGTTTTTAATATGAGACAAGCATTCTAACATAAGAAGTCTAGTAAATTGAGTAGGTGTCAAAATTGTTGTATATTTCTCTATGAGGGAGCTATCAAAGAAACTACTCAGTACATAGAGAGTCATTACAGGATAAGCTTGGAGAACATCAAGAACCTGGTGACAATACATCAAGTGTGTCTCTCATTAATAATGGAATTTTAACACAAGTCTGGGATTCTCTTATAAAAAATAGTGGCATTCAGCAATAAAAAGAAGACCATGTAAAATTATTATCAATATGGCCTTGCAAGCTACATTTCCTAATAGAATTGAGTTCATTTAGGAATCCCTGCTAACTGCTGATCTGAGCACCTATTTATTTTTCTTTCCATTGCCTAAAGAAAGGCTCAAAGTGACCTTTTGGCTGGCTCTGTAAATTCACAGCAGAGTCAATGCTTTTTATATTTCCTGTCAATTTACTGACATCCCTCCCTGCTTTTCCAACTTTCTTCTGTGAATTTATCTCTGTTCTGTCTACCACCATTTTCAAATTATTTAAATTCATGGTACAAGGGGAAGGGAGCTGTTCCTATCTCTAGCTTTATTGCTACCTACCCATGGCAGACTGTATATAAAGTGATGGAGTCCTGACAGCCAATCCTATATTTTGAATCTGATTAAAGAACAAAACCCATTGCCTTTTTAATTCAGCCATGTCCAGATTTGAGTCCATCATTCTCCCAGATAAACCAACTTCATCTCCTCTCTTCTTCTGTTTTTGATTGGAGACAATGGGGAAGTGGAAAAGAGAGTCTGGTCGATAAATTCTTGAGTCCCCTTCAGCTGAAGCAGCTCAGGTTATGAGTATGACTTCATGAGAGGAGAAGAGAAAGGGGTCTCATGGGGTAGATTTTTGTAAACCACTAAGCTATGAACTCTGGTGCCTTCTATGTACAATGGCATGGTAAGAATCAATACGTTATCAACTCACAGAATCATAAAGTCTCATGAATGAGAGGGACCTTAGAGGCTATCTAACCTCATTTCACACATGAAGATAACAGCTCTAAGCAGTATGACTCCCTCCCCACCCCACCCCCACCCCTAAAATCACAATTTGTTGGAAACTGAAAAATATGAAGCATGTGGGAAAAGGTCCAAACTCTTCAGCAGAGAATTTAATGTGTGGATGATCAAAGCCCCATTTCTCACTTTATCCCCACATGCAGCTTACACACCAGTCTCACTGAATGCACCGTGCACATTCAGACCTCTGAACATTTGCTGATTCTGTTCCTTCAGCCAGGAAAACTCTTCCTCCTCATTTCTGCCTATTAAAATCTAGATTCTGATTCAGGTCAAATGCTTTCTTTTCTATGAATATTTTTCTGATTCCCCAGTAATATTATTCTGTTTAGGGGGAAGTATACATTGGTACTTAAGAGCAGACCTTTTTTGAAAAGTAACAGGATATCTGCATAGTTTCAAAGTTTATCTCCCAAATATTTACCAATTACAAAGAAAAAAATAGTCACTTTATGGTAGAGAAATCTAGCAGACACCACCTTAATCAAGTGCTTAAGATTAACATCACCAGTAATAAGATATATTGATATTATGCACCCCCTGAAATGATGCCCTGAGAAGGACACACCATCACTTTTGTGATGTTCATGTTCAAAATGATGACCTCCATCTAATTGTGAGAAAACACCAGACAGACTAAAATTTAGAGACATTTTACAAAGTAACTGAGGATTAATGAGAAAGTGAGGGGATTAGAAAGTACAAATTGGTAACTGCAAGATTACACTGGGGATATGAAACACATTTGGGGAATATAATCAATAATGCTGTAAAGATTTTGTAGTGTATCCGATGGACACTTGTCTTATTAGGAAGACCACTTCATGGACGTTGTAGATGCCTGACCACTGTAGTGTACACCTGAGGCTGAAGCTGAATAATAATGAATGTCAACTATAATTTAATATATATATTGTCACAGGATGTGGAGTACAACATAGGGAACAGAGTCAGTGGAATTCTAACAGCTATATACAATGTCAGAGGGGTAGTAGATTGGGGGAGAGGTATAAATGTCTTTGTGAGGAGTATAAATGTGTAACTGTTACATTGTTTTGTACACCTGAAACTAATAAAAAAAATAACTGGGCAGTACTCTTCAAATGTGTCAAGGTCATGGAAGAAAAGGAAAGTAGGAATATCTATTACAGATTGGAGAAGACTAAGGAGACACAACAGCTAGGTGCCAAATGTGATCCTGGATTCAATCCTGGGACAGAAAGAGGACATTAGGGTAGTAAACACAGGTGAAATTCTAATAAAGTCTGTGGTTTAGTTAATATTGTACCAATATTTATGTCCTGATTTTTCACAAATCTGCTATGGTTATGCAAGATGTTAACATAAGAGTAAGCCAAGTGAAAGGAGTATGGGAATGCTGTACTATTTTTGAATCTTTTCTGTAAGTCTAAAATTATTTATAAATGAATAGGTTTTTTTAAAAAAATTAAAAAAAAAAAAGAAAAGCACATCCCCTGGGGCTAGTCTGCCTGGATCTAAATCCTGGCTCATCACTTGTTAGTTGTATGACCTTGATTGAGCAAGCTATACTTCTGTGTCTTGATTTCCTCATTCTTAAAACAGAGGTAATAATAGTATTTACCTCATTGAATGCTTATGAGGGTTAAATGAGTTAAAATATATTAGTGCCTTAAAACAATGCCTTGCACTTAATTAGCTCAATAAGCATTGGCTATTTTTTTAAATCATTTTTCCTCTATTATTTCTGCCTTCCTCCATCTTTCCATAATAATACTTTCTTTCTTTATCAGATCATTTAATACAAAGTAGGCCTTATATTGCTATTCTAGGTTTTGAAGACAAGGTTACCTGAGTTCAGATTTGTGTTTGAACATAAGTTTAGGCAAGTGACATATAAAAATGGATATTAATATAACGTCTATATAACTTTGTGAGATTTAGTGTCTTATTCATCTTGGTAGGCCCCATTTACCCTAGAACCTTCACTTCTAAAACACAGACAGAAACATACCATACCTCATATGAGTCACACACACACACACACACACACACACATGCACGCACGCACACACACACTAGCACAACAGTATGCACATAGTAAATGTTAAATTGGTGTTTTAAAAAAATAAATAGGTATACTAAAAGTTGTATTTGCTCCCTAATCCTACACATTTTCTTTTTTAGGAATGTGCCCCTCTTTATACCACTGAAACGGGCTGATCAGACAAGCTCTTCCAATAACTTACAATATGGAAACAAAGAGATTGAGTCAAGTAACTCTAGAATATGGGTCTGGAATATACTGTTACTCAGAGATTGAGAACACTTTAGAACAGTGATTATGAGTCACTATGGAACAGAGAAAAGCCAGTCTACAGGGAACAGAAGAGTGCAGTAAAAGTTAGAGACTGAGTTCCTAAAAAGGGGAGAAAAAGGCAGATAGTGAGTATAACTCTTTTGGCTTCTGACATTTTATAGCTCTTGCTACACATCCACCGGAAGACCTGGCGGCACAGCATGCCCCTGGAAGGATATAAGGAAATATGTATAATGAAATCCAAAGCATTTTCTCCTTTTGCTTAAACTAATTTGGGTGAGCTTCAATTCTTTCTAACATAATATCTCAGACTAAGGGAAAAGCAAGAGTAATTGCTTTTCCTATATATCCAACTTTCAGTTTAGTATAAAATGCATCTATTTATTTCTAGACCTGTTTCACCTTTACTTCATTGCAAGAAGATCATAAACTATTTCTATAAAAATCAAATAAAGATTGACAAATTCCAATTTAAAAATGTCACAGTAAGTGCTTTTATAATTCACATATGAGTCAGGGCTCCAAGTAATCTAGTCTTACACCAAGTGGTATTCAAAGGAACCATAAATCTAACTCTACAAACCTTGTAAAAGAATGTTGATTTTTATTGTGGGTTTTCATATGGGGCTCAGTGTAGGGGTTTTATATAATAAGGTGACTATATAAACTACTATCCAAACCGGGATCCTTTCAACGTAGAGAAGTTTCTCTTTAAAAATATGCTAAGTCAACAGATAAACTAAGACTAATTCAGGCATACCTAGATATATGGTCACTCTAGTTCTATGCTATCCAACACAGAGACCCTCTGAAATACTCTATTTAGTCATTGTTTCCTTACCCCAAATTTCCAAACTCACAAAAGTCTCTAAGCATCGCTCCCTCTTAACCCAATCCAGGTTGCCTCTCCCCATGCTGCTCCTTTTGTCCTTTTCCTCTGTCCCCTGCACTCTGCTGCCTCATCTCCCTGAGGAAAGTTGCCACAGAGACTTCTGCTCCCACCCGTACCAAGCCAGTCTAGGAAGTCCATCATTCTATGTCCCCATTCCTCCCTTGCTTTTTCAGGAGAAAAGCAACTGGTCTCCTTGATATATTTAGTTTCTCTGCATGATTATTTTTTCTTTACAAGAAATATCTAGTGAATAAAATTCTCAACTTTATTACATTTTCTCCTATTTAACATTTACACTTCCCTGCAAAGAGAGATATATGTTTGAACCCTCCAAGAGTCTTAGATCAAATACCGTATCTTCAAAGAGTCTTTTCTTGACTACTCTTTGATTAGCAAATCAACCTGTTTCATTTATTTCATAGTTTTAAAAACTATCTGAAATTTTAAAGAGACTAATCCTGTATCTGTTCATTTTCTGTCTCTCTCCACTAAAATGTAGGCTGCATGAGGACAGGGATCTTACTTACCTTATTCTCCCAGCACTTAGAACAGTGGCCTTGCAACAAGCCTTCCCTTGAGACCATGCCTTCCCTGGCGTTTTGCCCCCATCACTAAAGGAGGAAAAAGATCTCATATTCTCGGTGTTACACTCAGCTTCCACAGAATTTCTCCAGCCCATCAGCAGGGCTCATGATTGGCCATTACACTCAGAAAGATCATGTCTCCACCAACAAGCAATCAAAAATGAATATGAACAACATGTCTGCATTCAAACCTTTCCTAAGCCTTTCATCCCAGCATCTGGGGTCAAGAGAAATGTGAACTGAGACCATGCTCATGACCCCTGCAGGCCTTCTCCAGGGGTGAAGAGTGAGCCTCAGAAACATATTCTTCCACACTCCACAAACACAGAGCCTTGTCACCTCAGGGATAAACTTCATCATTCCCTTCATCTCTGTTTATGTCTGTGACAACAGAAAACTCCTAGATATCCAGTTCATGTCTCATCTCTCACACACTAATCCATATAAGGCCCTCTACATTTCCTAATCCCCTCTTCCACCCAATCATCACCTATATTAGCCAAGCTTCTCCAGAAACTTAATTGGACAGTTAAGTTTGCGAACTCATCCTAGAAAAAGTGCTACATGCCTCACTGCTAAATATCTCTATGGTCACCTTTGAAGTACTCCCCTTGGGAAGCTATGCACCAAAGCCAGCACCTAGTCTACCCTTCAAAGCAATTTTGGAACTCTTTTTCTGGAATGGCCATCAGAGCTGTCATCGTATTACCCTTGATGTCCTGAATGCCATCAAAATGTCTTCCTTTCAATATCTCCTTTATCTTTGGGTAAAGAAAGAAGTAATTGGGAGCCAGATCTGATGAGTAGGGAGTGTATTCCAATACAGTTATTTGTTTACTGGCTAAAAACTCCCTCACAGACAGAGCTGTGTGATCTGGTACATTGTCGTGATGCAAGAGCCATGAATTGTTGGTGAAAAGCTCAGGTTATCTAACTTTTTCACGCAGCCTTTTCAGCACTTCCAAATAGTAAACTTAGTTAACTGTTTGTCCATTTGGTACAAAATCATAATGAGTAATTCCTATGATATCAAAAAAAGTTAGCAACATATTTGCAACAAGTTCGCGAACTTAATTGTCAGAACTAGTGTGTGTGTGTGTGTGTGTGTGTGTGTGTGTGTGTGTGTGTTGGCTCATATAATTATGGAGGTTAACAAGTGCAAAATCTGCAATATAAGATGCCCAGGATGGAGGCCCAGAAGAGTCAATGGCACAGATGAAGTCTAAACACCATCTGCTAGATGATTTCCAATTGCTCAGTACAGCCAGTCTTTTCTTTCTGTTCAGGCCTTCAGCTGATTGGATGAAGCCCACCCACATTATGGAGGGCAATCCGTTTCCTGATTTAAATGTTAATTTCATCCAAAAAACACCCTCTAAATTGACACATAAAATTAATAAACAAATTATCCCCCCAACTTCTGAAATTCTTTCACCAGTTCCTCTGGAATTCATGATTATTGTTAGAAGAAGTCCCTTTATTATCAGTCTATTCTATGGATGCCTCCTTCCCTTTTTTTTCAGGTGGAAACCTTACTATCTCATGAGGATTCTGCTTCCTCTGCTGCAGTCTCAAGTGGGGAATGTTTTTTCTCTGAAAGCTGGTACCACTGAGCCTATAGTTTGAGTAGCTGTTCCCCATTGCCACTTTTAGACCATTCTCCCTTTCTTTTCCCTGAAATTTCCCCAACTTTGAATCTCATGACATTAGGTTATATCCCCTTACATCTACCAACACCTAGGCCATTCTCCCTCATTTCTTGATGATTTGTACTTTCGTACCATTGTAACTTTCTCTAAAAATGTGATTGCCTTTATTCTTCATGATTTTTATATACACCTAGATAATTTTTCTAATACCCTCACCTCTCAGCTTTTTTTTACCTCCTTCCGTCCAGATATCTTGTTCTTCCCCAACCTCAGTCACTCACTCCCACATTATCTTTCATTACCAATAACTGAATAGCCTCTATAATCTTATCTTCTTGCCACCCACACTCTGACCATCACTTTCTAAGTTTCTGGCTCTTTTCCTCTAGTATCCCGATAAGCACTATGCTTTGACTCTAGGAAGGTCTCCAGACTTTTGGCCCTACCACCCTGCTATTATTTCTTTTCCCCTTGAGGTCTTTACTCCTCTCCTATCCAGCTAAGTTCTTTAGTCTGTTATTAAAATCACTCTTTTAAGTCTCCACTCTTTTGCTTCCTTGTACATATTATACTTAGTAGCTAAATTCCACATTGGAATATAGCTCTTTGGTCACTCCAAACTGCACCTGTGCCATTGAACATACTTGAAGGAAAATATACAACTGCACTAACTTCAAATTTATGATCTTGAATCCCACATGGGCCCTTACTACTGACAGACAATGATTCACTTCACTCTTCCAAACTCATGTACAGCTATTCAGATTTTTCTTCTCCATCTTTCATCATCTCCTCACCAGTCTTTATCTTCAACTGAAGTCTTATTTCCTACTTCCTTGAGAATGTTGAAACAATCAGCAGAGACTATCCGAACTCTCCTAATACATTATCACACATACCCAGCTACCAGCCCCTGTGCCCACATACACTGCTTCCCTTCTTGTTCCAATAGATGGCATTTCCATACTCTTATCCGAAGCTAATTCTCCATGTGTGAGCCGGATCCTATTCATTCTTTCCTACTCAAGGACATTGATCCAGCAAGGACCCTGTCTCTCCTAATTCACCCAATATTTGCTCTTCACTGAATTTTTCTCGTAGACATATAAACATGATATACTCCTGTATCTCTTGGTTCAAATTCCTAAAAGAAAAAGGATGAATGGTTGAAGCTTGGATTGACTGTCCAGCGATGAAGAGAGCAAGGTCTCAGAATAGAAATCTGGCACCCAGAAGAATAGAGAAAAAGGCTGTTTAAATACCACTAACATATGTATGTCATGACTATTTTAAAAATAAAAAAATCTGGTCATAACAGAGCATGGGGAAGTTTCAGAAACAGGATGATTAGGAGAAAGCAGAAAGCGGAGCTTTGATGAAGAGGAGTGTCTTGCAGGTACCACAAGATGACAAATCCAGATTTCCAAGTCCAGGAAGCCAAGGAGAAGTAATTCAGTATGATATTATATTTCAACTCTATACCAATCAGCAAAGGTCAGGATCTATGAGGACTGGGAATAGCCCCAGCAGAACAAATGGTGGGATCATATCAGAAATCCTTAATACAATTTTCACAGAATTAAAGACTTACCTGGAAGAGAAAGATAAAGATAAAACTTGAATTAACAAATGTACAAGTGATTTTGAAAAGTGAGTTCCAAATATAGTGAATCTTAGAATAATGTTTGCAATCAAATGAGACTTCTTCAACTGAGGCCTCTGATGAGGAAGAAATTACTACAACAATCAGCTTTAAAACTGGTCCAGATAATACTGCAAAGCCATTGGGGCAAAGCCAGGGCCAAACACTTGAAGTACATAATTCAACAGGCTTCTCCTCTAACACTCAAGGTAAGAGAGAGGAAAAAAAAGAAATTGTTTTGCAGCACAAAACAGGATCTATAAAAATAGAAGGAAAATTAGTTTCAGCATGAACCAAGGCCGACTAAATCATTTGGGGGAAATATCCAAAGCACCATATATTCAATGAGCAGGAAACAATAATGATAATGAAAGAGACCTTGAAGTGACAGAGGGCAGGAAACTGAGTGTGAGTTGGCAGTCAGGAGTAACCAGTTTGGGCTTCATAACACAAGAGAAGAGGGAACAATGTGTCCCTTCCAGTCCACACAGGGAGCTTGTATCTGGGACACTTCAGACCTGTAGCACTACTAAAATGGGGTCATGGAAGGGAATCATTAAAATAATTTGAAAATTGGGTATTGGTAGAGAGGCAAGGGTAGAGGCAAGGCACTGGCCAAATGGAGACTGAAGACTAAAGATTTACTTCAATGCCCCCAAAC
>NW_017732068.1:586899-589717 GCF_001890085.2 Hipposideros armiger
CTTCTAACTCTTTGAAAAATCTACTGGTGTTGTGCCCTGTGGGGCAAGGAGGGAAGATGGGCTGAGTCACAGCTGAGCTGTTGATACTTCTTTCGTCTCACTACCATGGAAATCACACACACACACACACACACACACACACACACACACACACACACACACCCCAACTCTATTCAACAAGAATAAAACCTGAGAGAGGTGGAAGCTGAGAGCTGGATCTAGACGTCTCCTTCCCTGCAGGATAGCTTTTCAGTTATTAATTTACAACTCAGGCTGAACCCGTTCCCTCTTTTCTTGCTATCATCTAACTGTGTTTGCTTTCAGTGTGTCTACATTAACAAAATTCCTTTGCAACAAAACAATCCACTGCTTTGGCAAGTTCCTTACACATTAATTTTATCTATGTTATCTTTCCCTCCTGTCGCGGGGGGGGGGGGGGGGGGGGGGGGTCGGTGATTCTGCGTGGTCTAGGTAACCATTTGTGGAAATGAATAACCTGCTGGGATCAGAGAGGAGTGGGGGACTGCAATGCCAGAGGGGTTAGCCAATTGTGAGAACTTCAGAGATTAGCTGAAAGATTCTGAGCAAGCTAGGACCTGAAAAATCAAGGGTAAAGAAAGCAAATGACTAATACTATCATTAGCAGACCTCCTGCTGCACCCCCACAAAAGCCATCTCTCTCCCTGGGCTCTAAGTTCCCGCCTCTAGCATCCAGTCCAGCCATGATAGGTTGGATGAGAATTCACCTCACCCTTTCTCCCACATCTCACAGGAAGTAAGGGGCTCTGAACTAACCTCTAGAAGTTGTTTAATTTAATCTTAGAAACAATCTGAGATGCAGGCATTGTTATTATCAATTTACAGATAAGAAAACTCAACCTGAAAGAGAGAAAATAACAGCCAAAGTCACACAGTTACTACATGCAAAAGAAGTTTAAAATTCCAAGTTTTCAACTATGCTACACCAATTTCAAGCTTTTAAAATGAGCATAAAACTTTATATGAAAAATTAAGAACCTGACGAAGCAGTGAGTTTTAATTATATGCATGTAACAAATGCAAATTCATGGAGATCTTCAATTATAGAATTTATACCTGTAGTTTTCTGATTTTTATAAAATAATAGCACTAATTAAGCACTCAATTGTACAGGCAATGATCCATGTTCTGGGGAAATTGGAAATAATACCAATATTAAAACAATTTTATTTTAGGGTAGTGTAAAAAAGTTGGTTGATGAATTGAGGTGAGAAGTCGCGCTGAAAAGTGTCTCACTCCTTTATATGCTTTTCCATATCCAGAGTAGGAGAAAACAAAGGTAATATATTTTGTGCCTATAGGAAATTGAATTTAGGAGTATACACCGCCACAGAGTGAAAACGAAAAGCTGACTCGCAAATGATAGCCTCATAAAATATAAAACGAAATCTGTGTGCTAAAGGCCACCTGGGAGTGGACCCTGCAGCGCTGGTGGGAGCTTAACTGGCCTTCACCAGGAAGTGCATCTGTCTGCCTGCTTTTCCCTCCCTCTGGATAACCGCTTCAGGGACTTGGCTTCTGAGGGCTCTGTCTGTGGCAGGCAGGCGGAGAGAAACAAGACGCCTCATTCAATGACATACCCCTGTGGAAAAATCTGTGGGAGGCAGATGAATACCTGGTAATTGACATGATTCTGGGCACATTAGGATGATTTTGTGGCAGCATGGCACATTCTGTGAACACTTTGATAAACATCTCACTCTTGGAGAGTGTGTAGGCGGTCGGATGAATATTTTCATGCTACAAATAAATATGTGAGTGTTGTGGCCTCCACCCCCACCGCACTCCACTACCTTTCAACCATACTATGGAAAAGGGGGGGGGATGTGTATATATTTATGCATATATGTATACATGTATGTTTGTATATGTATATTAATGTATCTGTGTATATAGGTATGCATGTATACATGTATGTATAAAGACACACACGTCCATATATATATATATATATATATATATATATATGGACGTGCGTGTATTTATATACATATAATTGTGCCTAGAAAAAAAGAAAAGACTTTTATATTCTAAAATAGACAGAAGCTTTAAAATAAATCTTTGAAATGATGAATTCTGGACTCAAGCTGCAAGCAGGGCAAGCTAACCCACTGGACATCGCTGTAGATTTGAAATACTCTGCTTTGCTGATAAATGTCAGGAGGGCAGGTGATTCATTTCAGACAACTGAGTTGAAATTTTAGTTATCCCCCAAAACACCTGCCACTACCACCACCTCTTCAAATGCTCTGCAGTAATTCATATTGTCCCTAAACCTTGGAAAGGATGACATCTAGGTATATAGCAGGCAGTTTAAGCAATAAAACTGTAGCTCAAGAGAGATACTGAACCTCAAGATACAGGTTTTGAACTCATCGGCACACAGGGAGTGGGTGAGGCAATAGCGGAGGAGGAGATTGCCTGGGAAGGACGTACTGGGAGGAGGAGGTAAGAATTGAGGACAAAATGCAGAAACATTAGCACTAAGGAACAGGTGAAGGAAAAGAAACCTTGAAGAAGACTGAAAGTGATCTTTTCCGAGGTGGAAAGTAATCAAGAGAAGCCAAGAAGAGAGAGGGTTTTAAGAAGACGTACTGGGTAGATATCAAGGACATGTTCTTATTCTTCTGAATAATTAATAAAGAGAGAAAGCATCTCAGTGAAAATACCAAGAGAGGCACTAATATTTTTGAGTACCCACTGTGTACCAGTCACTGAGCTAACCATTTTGCATATGTGTTGGTACATGACAACATTCCCTGAACTTGGATTTTTTTTT
>NW_017732068.1:589722-591752 GCF_001890085.2 Hipposideros armiger
TCCAATAAATCAGAAGTCAATTCCTGAAATTCTCTGGGTGCTTTCAGATTGCAGAATTGCTAAAAGTTATTTTGTTTTTTAGAGGAGAGCAATTATGGAAGTGTAGATAAAAGAAATGGCATTGGAGTGAATACTAAAGAATGCAAGAAAATGAAAGTTGAGGGCCTTTCTGACAGATGTCGTGAAAAATGGCAAGATGTATTTCAGGTCTGGCAGGAAGGTCAATCTGTCTGTCCCTAAGGAATATTTATTAGTCAGGGGCTCTTCAATTGCAGAAAAACAGAAATTAGGATTTATTCTAAGAACTAAAGTACCCAAGAACAGGAAGACCAGTGAAGCCTCACATATGTATAGAACTAAGAGCAGGCATGACTTCCAGAATCAAGGCATCTATTTTCCATCTTTCTCGGCATGTAGTTTTTGCTCTTTCCTGGATTTTTTATTCCATTTACCTGCTTCTTTCATCAGAGTAGTTCTTTTGTCCAACTCTCAGCATCCATCCGCCCCAGATGGCTGTGGGGAGATGACAGTGAAACATGTGTGCATTAACATTACCAGTAATGTCAGCTAACCAACTGAGCTGTTGTGTCCCAAATCCAAATTCCTTGGACAGAGGATGTGATTGACCCACCTGGATCAGTTGTCTACCCCTTGTCCAAACATCTGTGGGCAGATGGGTGGGGCCTCAAGGCTATGCAGGAAGATCTGGCATAGTGAACTCTTCAAAGACCTTTTGCAGAAGGAAATACAGAGGCAGGTGGGAAGTAATAGCAACATAAAGGTTTTTAAAAAAGGTAATGTTGACCTTTTTGAGGACCTTCAATGCTAGGCCAAAGGACTTTTATTTTTATATTGTAAATAATTTAATATATTTATTTAAGCCAATAATTTAAGTGATTTAAACAAAAGAGAGCTAAACAATGATTGCTGTTATAAGATTACTCTAGCAGCAGGAGAAATTGAAGAAGGGGATGACTGAGGACGCAAGGCCCAGGATAAAGATGGCAATAACCTTTGCTTGGCATAAGATTTTAAGCTGGGTGACAGCAATAAGAATAGAAAGAGAAAGATTCTGATAGACTTTGTTATTCCCTGATGGTAGGAATCAAAATGATGTATATGAATCCATGTTAAGAACAGAAAAGAACTATATAAATGTACCCATAAATGTGTCCCAATATAAAGGATGAGAAGCATGATGATGATATTTTGATACCAGATGTGCACTTGAAGGAAGTCCATGTGATAAAATCTCACAAGCTATTGGAAAATCAGGTCAAGAGCTGAGGAGAGAGTATAGGCTGAAGATGGGGACGAAGGACAGTCCTCCTGGACTTGATCATAATAAAAGGGAAGGAGGGAGGGTTTCCTTTAAAAAGGTGGGTAGGGAGTTAGCAGTGTCATGCAGTGGAAGTGTGCTGGGCCCATCAAAGGTGGGTAGATAACACAGGAGTGTCGAAGGGGGATAAAACTGTTTTCACTTATTTATAAAATAATCATAATAATAAGATTCCTTCTGTTACATTCTCCTCCCAAAGCTTATAGGATACCTTTGCTGGCCTGATCATAAGAATTCAGCAAACACCTATCTTGCTGGCCTGGAAGTGGTTCCTCTTCTCTGCACAAAAGAAGGAATGGGGATGACCTCACACAGCTGCCTTTTATGGTCCTTCGCTACATTTTTTATTGTGTAATTTCCCCATGGCCAGATGATTATGCATGACAGGCTGATGCAGAGGCCATTGTCTGTTTTGAAATGAACCCCTAGAGTGCACTAATGGTATTTTATGCCGTTAATGCTGAATAGAGTGGGATGAGAAATCACTTTTCTGATCTGTCTGTTCCTTGGTCTCAGGGCTCAGTGAGAGAGTACAAGTGGCTACTGTGAGAAATAGAATTCGCTGAGATCCTGGCCCCTTCCATCACCCTCCTAAACCCCCACAGTGAATTTAAGTGGCCTTACCTTCCCCATCTTTTTATCTTTTCTGGTTTACTTCAAGATATCGAGTCATCAGCTCCAATTTGTCAGG
>NW_017732068.1:595277-638752 GCF_001890085.2 Hipposideros armiger
TGTTCAGCATCTTAGCTGTAGAAGGCAGTGTCACTGGCCCTCATATGTGGGATCCGAACCGGGGCCCTCTGGCATCCCAAGCCAGTTCTTAACCATCACGCCACTCAGCCGGCCCTGAACTTGGATTTTTATGGATAATCATTTAAGATATAAAAAATAGTTTTAAAATGTGGAGCTGTAAGTATATTTTCTGTGGAATCATGAATTCTAATTTTATCACTGCTAGAGGCTTACACAATGACTTGGAACAAATCGCTTATCTTTCTGGGGTTTTCTTTTCTCGTCCATAAAATAAAATAGAGTGTTTGGAAATATCTCTAAGTTTTTACCCAAGTCTACATATACTGATTCTGGTACATGCCATTACAGTACCTTGCATTCTGCATATAGCAATATGGTCCAGTGATTAATGAATCCATCAACCAAAGATCAAACCCTGACTCCACTCCATTTCTTTACTTATTTGTTGAGGGACCTCATGGAGATAAACTTTTCTGTGTTTTCGTTTTTTCATGTTAAACTGCAGATAATAATAATAACTCCAACCTTACAAGGCCATCGCAAGAATTAAATAAGCTAATGCTTATAAAGACCTTAGCTTAGCAGAACCCCTGAAACTTAGCAAGTGATCAATAATTGCTTTGTATTTCTTTGGTGGTTATATTACTATAACCATCACAGATAAGACAATCATGAGCATTGATAGCTTTAAATTACTATTTCACAATCAGGACCCAGCAGGACAGAGCCAGTCCAGTACAGGAGCTGTTTTAGACTGTGGTTGATTGAGTAATTAAATCACAGCTTTAAAAGTGCTTAGTTCACAGCCAATGATTTGGCAAAAATTTCAAGCATCAACTTGTGTGCCATGTTCTTTCTCCTCTTGTCCTTGCTTATGTTGAAAAATTAATCTGAATTTCAAATAATAAAGGAAGGGGGTGGTGAGGGCCTGTGCATCACATCAACAGACTGCATTAGTAATAGTGCTGACACTTCAATCAAGGCATCAACTCATGACGATGTTTGTGAAACTGGACAATTGTTAACCTAGATAACAAACCACTCAAGGCCATAGCAGGGTCACTCTGTTCAATCACATCAAGATTGGTCATCAAATGTGTGCTGTAGTCATGGTTATTGACAGTAAACTTCAGGTTATGCATCTGCACTGTGCAAAATACTCCTAGAATAAGTTCATATTTCTAAAAAAAAATGTGTGGAATATCCAACTGCTAAATCAGTTAACCCTGTGGACAAATTTAAGAAGGATCTGGTCAGATTTCTGTGTCCCAGAATTCCTTCCATTCTAAATCTATACTAGGATAGATAGGCTGCTGTTAAATGATGTCAACTGAGATATTAATACAAGGCTTCTTGAAGAGGAGATCATTTGGACCATCATAGGGAATCTTGATGACCACGTCACAAACACCTGTTGTTTGTTTTATTTTTTTCCCCATTTTACTGGAAATGGCACTGCACAGCAAAATTTAGACTTGTGGTTCTCAAACTTGGCTGCACATTAGAATCATCTGGGGATATTTTTTAAATCCCAATGTCCAGGCCATACTGTATACCATTAAATTAGAGTTTCTGGGGCTTGGACTCAAGCTCAGTAGTTTTTAAGGCGCTCCAGGCAGTCCCAATCTGCAGCTAAGCTTTAGAACCAGGGCCTAGGAACCTTGCCACTCAGTCTTGCCAAAACTCTGATTCGTGGATTTTTATGTGTAAAGGTGTGTTTGTCAATGATTGCATAGTTTTATCGGTAAAGGTTTTCCTTCCTAATTCAATGGAAAAGGACAGTATTTTTAGTTTGATGTTCTATGTTCTATGAACCTGGTTAGATAGAGATGAGTTTATTCAGTGTGGTGTGTCCCTTGCCTTAGATCATTGGTTCTTATCAGTAATTAAGAATCATCTGAGGAGCTTGTGAAATTCCAGGTCCCTTTACCCCTAGTTTCTGCTTTATACCCAAAATATGTCCTAGATATGTGCATTTGCTAACCAACAGCCCAGATGTGGGGTTGGGACATTATCAAGTTGCCAAAGCCTGGGCTCTACCCCTGAGTCCTCTGCTCCAGAGGATCAAGGTAACATTTACTATTAATATGCCAATAAGCTGTTACTTCATAACCAGTCACCCCAAAGCTCCATGGCTTGAAACCATTTAATATTGCTCAGAAGTCTATGGGTACTTCTGGCCCCAGCTGGCTCCATCAGCCAGCTGCAGTACCCTGGGTATTGGCCTTGCTAAAGTTCCTGTATCCCCTCACATGTTGGAGGCTATTGGCTGCCTGTTGCCTGGGATAACAGCTTTGGTTTTTCCCCATATTTCTCCCACATCCCTCTCTCAGACTAGCCCAGGCGTACTCATGGCAAAAGCAGCAGAGCAATAGGAAAAACAAAAGAATACAAGAGATGTCTTCTGCCACATTCTATTGGCCAAAGCAAGTACAAGGCCAGTCCAGGTTCCCAGATTGGGAAATACACTCCACCTCTTAAGAGGAGAAGCTCCAAAGTCATATTACAAAGGACATGGACACAAAGAGGAGTCAAAAACTACAGCCAACCACATCCAGGCATCTATTTCTTTAATACTTTAACAAATATTATTTCGTGTAATGATCAGCATAATCGGATGCAGTGTGATTTTATTAGCTACATTTTCCTGAAAACAGAGGACTGAAGGGATCCCAGAGGATGGCAAAATGGTTGCTAATGATGTGCAGGTTTCAGGTACAATTTACAGATAAATATTTTAACTTAAGTGAGCAACAGAAGATAAGGTCATTACCAGTTGGGCAGTGAGAGTGTGTTAAGTGCAAATGAGCTGATTTTGTGAGATGGAGGTATCTTATGAAAGAAGACATGGCATTCAGGATTCTCTTTCATTTAGATCTCACAGACCTCTCTTGGACCCCAATCCTGATGTATTTTATCAGATTCTGACACAGTGGGTCATATGCAGCCGATGCCTGATGCTTATGTTCAGCTCTACCTCAGGCCTTAGAGATGGGACGCTGAAAGATTATACTCATTTGACCTTTGGGGAGAAATTGCCTGGTGATCTCTTTAATTGAAGTTGCAAGACTATCAAGCCTTTATCCCAGCTGGCATTATTATGTAATATTGTTTTGCACTTTTAAAGCCTCTGCAAGAAAAGTTAACTTTTGTACAGGGAAAAAATACATAGCAATGAGGGACAGGAAGTATGCCTCTGACCCTGCACCAGCCCCATTTAGCCTGCTGTGTCATTTCTCATCTCTACTTCTCTTATCTCTGTAGTTAAAGCTGGAGTCCTACCCCTCCTTATAGCACTGAGGGGGGATAGTTCTATTTTTATATGGCCAGACAGGACTGCCTTTTCAGCATATGAGGACAAGTGAGCCAAATAGCTTCTCAGATAAAATCAGAGCTCATTTTTAGACCTAATATCAGTTTTTGCTTTTCTACCTTAGGGGGTGTGTTATAGGAGAACGGTGTAAAATACTTTAATGCTCTTGTGTACTTATTTGACATCTCTTACACAATGAATTCTATAGCAATTCAACATTAGCTTCTTATTGGGGAGTGAATTTATTTTGTTTCTGGGCTCCTGGGGCCTGACTTCACTGAGATGTCAACAGAGCACTGGGTATTTGGGGGGCTCGGGCCAGAGGTCATAGGTGGAAGGCCTGACCCCAGGCTTTCTTGCCTGTGAGACTGTGAGATCTTTAGAAGAGTGCTGCATGCACCTTTGTCATCTCCTGACCCAGTTCAGCACCTGGCACTCAGTGAGAGGTAGTTTAGGATAGGGGATCAGAGATTGGGGTCTGGAAATGGACCTCTTACAAAAGATACATCTGTGTATGTAGGCAAGAATGTTAGGAGATGCATCTTTTATAGTATGGAAATGAACTTCCTGAGTTGGGTTTCTCCTCCTGCCATATGCTGATTGACCTTGGGCAAGTTACATAACCTCTCTTTGTCTTTGTGTGTTCACCTATAAATGGGAATAAAAATAAGTCTACTTCATATCATTGTGAGGATTAAATGTGGTAGTATATATAAAATACTTAGATCAGTGCCTGGAACATAAGTACTTAATAAATATTAGTTATTATTTCTCAATAAATATATATTCAGTGAATAGAAAGAGATGTTATATTAATATCATATATCTGACTATAGATTATATTAAATGGAAAAATCCCTAGGAAAAGGGAGGATAAATTTTTAGGGCCTAAAGAAACAGTACTAATAAATAATCTATTTTTTTCCAGACACTGTTTTTTTTTATCTTGCCTGCTTATTTCATCTCTATTATCTAGCATTTCCTTTGGGCACATAAATGTAGTTTCATAGTTCCATCTCATAGGAATTTCTCCATTTAATATGATTTATAGTCTGATTATATAATATTTACTCATATGTAACCTTACAATGAGCAATTATTATGATTTTTATTTAATTTATGCCCTTAATTTACTTTGACCTTATTTAATTGGAGTTATTCATGGATCCCCCAAGCTTAAACTTAGAGTATCTATATTCTGCTTGAAAAACATTTTTGGTTTAGTTTTTTTAACATGATCGCAAGGGTAGGAACTCTCAAACTACCTTTATCAAGACAGACAGAAAAAAAGAAGGGGGCTTGGGCTTTGGAATTAAAGTGGGGTCCAAAGCTCAGCTCTTCCAAGACAGGCTTAAAGTGACTTGATTTACCTGAGCCTCAATTTCTTTCTCTCTCAAGAGGATTGTGTTTACTCAATAAGATTGTACCTGGCACACAGTAGGTACTCTGTGAAGGATAGCTAATAAAAGAGCTAGGCTTTGCCCTAGGAAGTAGATAGGCAGTAGTTGTTAAATGAAGACATAATATATATATATTTCCTCACCCCCATTTCACTTTAGTAAACCAGGATTAAAATCACTGAGGGGCCCTGCTATGCTACCATGTGATTGCTGTGTTACTCTTACGATGGAGAGAGGACAGATGAATGACAGCAGGGAAAGGAGCTGGATGAGTGGTTCTGAAGGTGGAGCAGGGGCCCAAAGGCAGCAGCGGTATGAGCGTGCTATTGTGAGACATGTGAGGTCAATTCATGCTTCGTTCTTGTTTGCTGACCCTTTGCCAAGCCTTTCATTGAAGCAATTTCTCATTGTCCTTGTAAGCCTTGGTAGACTCCTATCGAGTGGAGAGGCAGACACAGGAAGAGAAATGGCATGACTACATCCCTTTTCCCAAAATGTGCCATTTCTATACTCCCTTTCTTTCAGATCTGGGGAAAGCAGGCATGCTCCCTGGGGGGGGGAGAGCCCTTTCTTTCCCCTCCTAGAGAGAGGAGTGAGCACCTGCCACACTCACACACATCTCCTCCTGCACTGCTGCCTCTCCTGCAGCTCCTCAAGGTCTCTTTGCTAATGGAGAAGGTGAGCATGAAAGAAACTGCTAAAGGCCCATGAATATTTCAAAGGGAAGAGCCGAGTGACTCCATTAAACCCCGTACACTCTCCTGTAAATGGAGAAAGAGGCAGAATAATGAAATGCTCAGAGGTACTAAGGCGATTTCAGAGCAAAACAGGCAGATAAAAAATAAAATGCTTCTCACCATGACCAAATCTCCGTTTCCTCTCTATCCTTCTTCTCTCTGGGCCAGTTTTTTTCAGATCTCCAACATTTTGTGCTGTCACTGCAAAAAGGCAGGAGAGGCCACACAGCACAATGGTTAAAGACAAACTTCTCTAGTCCAAGAGTCCTGGTTGGAACCTGGTTTCTCAGATTGACTGCATTACCTTGGAATTTATTTTATTTCCAAATTGAGAGAAGAAATACAGAATGAGGGAGATAGTGGGGCACCAGTCGCTTTAGAATAGTGTGATGAGAATTAAATACGACAAAGCACATAAATCTCAGAGCACAGACTAATTGCTTATTACATGTATCCTCTTTTAATTGTGTATTTCTCTTTAATATTTTTTTCTATATTCATAGAAACTATCTTATTCTCCCACCTTCTTTCCAAACCACAGCTGTACAAGGCTGCTGCCCCATCCATCGGTCAGGTTGGTGGCAGCCCTGGAATTTCCGGTGGCAAGCAGCCAGTCTGCCCACAGACACATACGCTGTAGCAGACCCAGTTCTCTTTCTAACGGCCCTGGAGAAGCGGGGCTTTGAAGCCTACACATGCATGCGACAGGCTAGAAAGCCCTTATTAATGGCCCCTGTGCTGTCAGGACCAGTTAAATCAGTAGGTTAGTGTAACAGCTGATGCCTTCTGCTTTCTGATCTGAGGATAAAACACGCTCTTTTCTTTCCCTTTCTTTAGCTACCTCTACAATATACAAAAATCGCTTTTGAGTTGTCAGATGTGGTCATCCATGTTTGTCATTATCCACCCAGAGCCCAAGTGGGTCTCTCTTTCAGATTCTGGAATTACTGAAATAGCAGAAATAGGAGCTATTTTCCCACTGATGATCTCTGTGTGAATCCCTGAGGGCAGAGATGGCACTGACCAATATGTTTTGGAATCAGTTAATCTGTAAAACATCCTCCAGATTACAAAATTTTCTGTGAGCCATTGAAAAATACTACAATTTCTACTCAAGATCTGTCTTCCTCAGTTCGGTCTGCTATGACATAATACTACAGACTGGGTGGCCTACAGACAATAAAAATTTATTCCTCACAGTTCTGAAGGCTAGAAGTCCAGGATCAAGGTGCCAGCATAGGCAAGTCCTGTTGACTTCCCACTGTGCCCGCACACCGTGGAAGACGCTGGGAGCTCTTTTGTAAGGGCGCTGATCCCACTCATGAGGGCTCCACCCTCATGCCCTAAGCACCTCCCAAAGGCCCCACCTCCTAATAGCGACACATCAAGGGGCCAGATGTCAACATATTCATTTTGGGTGGACACAAATTTTCGTTCTACAACACACACATTATTGCATGATTACTTAATCATCAGCCTCAGTAGTAGGTGCTGGCAGCACTAAGAACATTTGATCCCTGCCCTTAGCGTCTTAGAGTCTAACAGACAACTGAATTGAGCATCTAGTAGGCAATTAATGGGTAGACAACTAAATGGGTGATTATAATACAGTGGAGTGCTAGCGCGGAAGTTACCATAAATGCCATAGCAAGACATGCGGCAGGGGCCCCAAAGCAGATGGGAGCTGTCAGGAAAGACCTCTCAGAGGTGGCAGCATGGGAACTGACTCCTGATACGTGAGTAAGAACAAACCCATTGTTCAGTACAGCACACAACTTCTAGTTGCGTCAGAGCAAATCCTTTCAAATGAAATGCTAAGTGCTTGATCTCAAATTTCATCTTTTTATAAAGGCCCCTGCCCAGCTCTCCTATCGCAAGTTGATCGCGCTTGTGTTTTGATCTTCTTTGGTTCATTCGCTTATACCTGTAATTTAGAACTTAAACAGAACCAAACTTTTCATTGCTGTTTTACAACTATTGGGTCGTCGAGAAAGTCATGACGTATTTTTCTATGTTTTTCAATGCAAAAATGCGTCATGACTTTCCCGACGACCCAATATTTCAAGTCTTTTTACTTCCAGTAAAATCATAGGTTTCTCAAGAGTGGGGATTTTACCAATGTGAATTTTATATTTCTACCATTTTCTATGTCAAAAGTCACCTATCAGAGAGGCAAAAACCATGGGTTCTACTCCTGACTCTGAAAGTGTTTGCATGATTGGCTGAAGTTCTCAGATGGACAGCAATTGTCAGTTTTAGTTGTCCCATCTATGAAATGGGACACTATCCCTCTTTTAGCCACCACATGGGGACGTGTAATGTTAATGATAGACTACTTCTAAAATTCTTCTTAAATAGCAAAGTATGTAAAATTGGTTTCTTGAACACACCTCCTGATAATAACTTTTTCCTAAATATAATGCCAGACATTCTACCCATTGCTGCCTGTACCAGTCAGACTTGGTGAGATTAGGCTGTGATAATGAACATGACTCAAGTCTCGGTGACTGAAAGCAACTAAGGAATATTCTTGGTTATTTGACTTGTCCTTCCTAGATTGTGGGTGGGAGATGAAAGCTCCGCTTTGGTAGTCACTCAGGGACATGAGCAACTGGCCAACTACCATCCTGAGTATTCGCAGTTCCAGAGAGAGAAAGAAAGAATTTGAAAGTCTCACATGAGCACATAATACTTGCTTCTGCCAGGAAGTCTCTATTACTTACAACACAATGGCTGGAACTAGACACATGACACCCCCACCGCTCCCCCCACCCGACACACACACACAGCCACAAAGAGAGCCAGAAGTACAACCTTAGCATGTAGACAGAAGGCAGAGAGCTATAGAGAGCTGGTGAACAGCAGGGGTGTGCTGGTAGTACAGGGTATTCTACTGCCTTTGAGTAGCTCACTGCATAGCAAAGAAGATAGACAAATAAAGACTGCACAGTGACTATAAGAAAAGGTGACTTCACGTAACTAAGGGGCACAGATAGTGGATAATGAACTTGGGCCATGTTCATGATCACATTTATTCAAGAAACATTTATTAAGCACCTACATGGAGCCAGGAACCAGGGATCCACAAAAACCCAGCCCCTGCCTTCAAGGAGCACATGGTATCGATAAGATAAAAAAGAAACAGACAAGAAGAGCGTGAATTAAGCACCAGCTTTGTGCCAAGCTCTCTCCGGGGTATATTCCTGAATTAATCCTCACCACAATCTTACAAAATTGCTAGTAGTCCCATGTTGTATGTAACCTAGTTATTTATAAAGTCCCTATGTTAGGGTGAAACAGCTAGAATTGGAAGCAGATCTGTCTGTTCCAAAGAAGGGGTCTTTTCACCATGCTCTGCTGACTTATTGGTCAGGGAGAGAAAATGTATAAGCAGCAAATTACAGCACGAGAAATATTATAGCAGCATGAACAGTGCATGTACTATGTACTCTGAGGGCCCTGGAGAAGCAATTAAATGCCTGGGGAGTGTCTGAAAAGCTTCTCCACGGAGGTGACATTTTAGCGGGGGCTTTTGAAAGATGAGTCAATATTTGCCATGCAGAAATCAATTCAGTCTAAGTAGTAATAAATAGGGCTTAAAGAGGCAAACAGCCAAGTTGTTTATCTAATGTCAAAAGTCCCTACAATCACATATTTCCATCTGTCTTCTTTGCCACCAGCATCCTTCTAAATTCTCAGACTTATAACCCTACAGCCACCCTTGATTTCTCTCTTTTTCACCCTTTATATCTCGTTAGCAATCTATCTCCAACTTCTGATAAATTCTTCCTTGTGTTCTTTCTTGGGAGTCTACTATAAGACCAGTTCCCAAAGAGGATGGTTGTCTGAAGGAGGGGAATGCTGCCTGGTGTAACCATGGACTTCCCATCTGCTTATGTCGCTGAAATAGACATGTTTCTCCATTGTCAGCAGAGCTAAAGTCAGTATCGTGGGAGTAGGGCAAAGCTGTTTTTCTCACCCAACTTCAGCAATTGTCAGTTTAGCTCTGCCTGGTGCTGGCAAAGGAAGAAAGAAGAATAAAATGTGATTGTTTCTGAAGGTGTAAACTGAATCTGGAATAATAGTGAGGCAGCCCTACTTATAATAATGATGCTTCTGCATTTCCCTGCAGATGTTTCTTTCTTTGGGCTCTTTACAGACATGTAAGGGAAGATTTTTATCTTTTTTTTTAATTTTTATTTTCATGTTCATTTGCTAAATGTGTCAACTTAATATAAGAGAGATGAAAAAAAGAATAAGTACAGAACATTACTCATATTTAGAGGATTCTGGATCTATGCACTGCTCACTCTCTTAAGTATAGAACATGGTCTCACCAATAAGAACACGTTCTTTTCTTTTTCCCAGTGGTCAGCGTTACAAATTTTATCATCAGCAGAAAATCCAGCTATCCTTTCTTTTACTTATGATGAAGTATGAAATCAAGACCAATCGATTAGAAATGATCTGGAAATTTTGTCAGTGATGCATGATTCAGCTTGCTATTACTTTGTATAACTTGCTCTCAGGTAAAGGTTTATTCATGTTAAGGAAAATTTAAGTGGCAGGATGCCAAAGACATGAAAGGAGGTGCTATTTTGCAGGTGGCATTATATTTACTCAAGTTTTCTAAGCAATTTCATGTCATACAGTAGTTATGATAAACCTGGAAGATGGTCTCCAAACTAGGTTTGAGACATTTCAAAGATTCTCCAATATGAGATTGGGGGGGGAGGGTCTTGAGTAATGGTAGAAAAAATATCACTTCTGAATCTACAAAGAATGAGTGAAAAACGGTCCTCTCTAATACATTTGAAAAAGATTTATGGAGGAACTGATGACTGGGGACTCCCTGAGTGATAGGATGGTGGCAATCTGGAAGGTGGACAATTTGAAGATGGGCACAGACATACTATGTTTTCTGGATTCCTAAAATGTGGATTTTTCATATGTTAATGTTTCTAAAATGAGATTTACCGTCAAGCAATTCATACACCTAATGTGATAATATTCCTTTTTTATTTTTTATTTTTCAAAAACAAGCTGTTATTTAGAACAATTTTATTGGCTATTTGTGTGAAATGTTCATAAAAATATTTTGGCCAGTGTTTAATTGGATCATTTTTTTCTTATTATTATTGAGTTGTAATAATTCTTTGATATATTCTGGATACAATCATTTATTAGATCATATATGTATTTTCAGAATATATAAAAAATTCTTATAATTCAATAGTAAGAGTATCTGCACATATATAATATATTAAAATTTATAAAATATTTTTTCTCAATATATAGCTTGTCTATTTATTTTATTTATACCGTCCTTAGAAGATCAGAAGTTTCAGAGTTTGATGACATTTACCATTTTTTTCTTTTATAAATTGTTTTTGTCTCCTATATAAGAAATTTTTGCCTTTCCCAAGATTACAAAGATTTTCTTCTATATTTTTTCAAAGTTTTATGGTTTTAGCTTTTACATTTAAGTCTATGATCTAGTTTGATTTAAATTTTGCACATGATTTGATGTAAAAGTTGAGATTTGCATTCCGGTCAACATGGTGAAGTAGGTAAATGCTGTGCTTGCCTCTTCTCACAACCACATCAAAATTACAACTAAATTACAGGACAACTATCATTGAGAATCCCCTGAAGTTTACCTAAACAAAAGTCCTATAGCTAAAGCCATACAGAAGAAGCCACATTGAGACTGGCAGGAGGGGTGGAGATGCGGAACAGGCTGGTCACACACCCATGTGTGGTGGGTAAAAATCAGGAGGCTATCTCGGTTGTGGAGGTCCCCCTAAGGGTCAAGGGGGTCCCAGCTCCACACCAGGCTCCCCAGCTCAGGGCTCCAGTGCCAGGACAAGAAGTCCCCACAACTTCTAGGCTGTGAAAATCAGTGGAGATGGTGGCTGAGTGAGACAGAGGGCTGCTGAAGTCCCAGGTGTTCCTCTTAAAGGGCCCATGCATGAACTTACTGACAGACTTACTCTGAGACCCAGCTCTGGGGCAGCAGTACAAAAGGTGCCAGGGACATAGGGAGAGGAACTGAATTGTCTGCCTTCAGGGTGAGAGCTGGAGTAGCAGCTTTCTCCCAGACAGAAGTGCTGTCAGAAGCCACTGTTCCTTTGTTGAGCCCTCCCCTCACCCAGCATACAGATGCAGGTGGCCACCATACTGAGTCCCCATCACCTGGCTAACACTGTTGGGCCTGCCCTGGTGATTCCCTGAGACCCCATCCAACCCAATTTTTTGGGCCCACCCAAGCTGCTTTCAGTGGCTTTACAGTAAATATTTCCTGTCTTAACTCATGCCATGGACTTTCCTAAAACCTCTCAAAGGTTCACAAACCCCAAACAAGCAGCATCTGCCTCGGCATGCCCCGTACTCCTTGCTCAGCAGCCCCAAGCACAGCACTAGTGGCAGTTGGCCTCACTTTGCAGCTTAGCCTCTCCCAGGCACCTCCAAGCCCAGCACAAATCACAACCATCTGCAGATCACTTTGTAGCTCATACCAAGTGGCCCTGGGCAGAGCAAAGGCAGCAGCTGACCTTGGCCTGCTACAAAGCCCCCTCTCAAGAGGTCCCAGAACCAACACACCTGGTGGCTAACTTCAGACCACACCACAGTACCACCCAACCACCTCCACAAAAGACACATTCAAAGGGAAGACTGGAAAGGCACCAGAGCCCCACTAAAGTAAATTCTTTCTGTAGGGTCAGCCCCTGCACAACCAATCAGCCCAAGGGTCAGCTCCTTCACTGTAGTCATTGTGAGTCCTCACAACCAATCATCTTAGGGGTCAATCCCTCCCACTGACATGCAAACAGTAACCAAGCTTCAACTATAATAGAAAGTCACACACAATCCACAAAAGAGACACACTTGGAGCACCTGGCTCAGGTGATCAGGGAAATGGGCCCCACATGACACCTCCTACATAAGGCTATTTTACTAAGACCAGGAGACATAGCACCTCTACATAATACATAGAAACAAACACAGGGAGGCAGTGAAAATGGAAAGAAAAAGAAACATGTCCCAAATGAAAGGATAGAACAAAGCTCCAGAAAAAGAACTAAACAAAATGGAGATGAACAATCTACCAAATGCCGAGTTCAAAATATTGGTTATAAGGATGCTCAATGATCTCAGTGAGAAGTTGATTGAAAAGATAGGAAACATAAAAATGGAGATAGACAACATTAAAAAAGAATCAGTCAGAAATAAGGAATGCAATAAATGAAATGAAGAATATATTAGAGGGAATTACGACAAGATTAGACGAAGCAAAAAATCGAATCAGTGATTTAGAAATTAAGGTAGCAGAAAACACCCAATCAGAACAGCAAAAAGAATCCCCCAAAATGAGGGTAGTGTAAGGGCACTCTGAGACACATCAAGCATACCAACATTCACATTATAGGGGTACCAGAAGGAAAAGAAAGAGAGCAAGGAATGGAAAATCTATTTGAAGAAATAATGATGGAAAACTTCCCTAACATGGTGAAGGAAATAGATATACAAGTCCAGAAAGTGCAGACAGTCCCAAACAAGATGAACCCAAAGAGGCCCACACCATGACACATCATAATTAAGATACTAAAGTTTAAAGACAAAAAGAGACTCAAAAGCAGCAAGAAAAAAGCAATTAGTTACCTACAAGGGAGTTCTCATAAGACTGTCAGCTGATTTCTCAACAGAAATTTTTGCAGGCCAGAAGATATTGTCAGAGAATATTCGAAATGATGTAAAGCAAGGACCAACAACCAAGATTACCCCACCCAGCAAAGCTATGATTTAGAATCAAAGGACAGATAAAGAGCTTCCCGGACAAGAAAAAGCTAAAGGAGCTCATTACCACCAAACCAGTATTACAAGAAATGTTAAAGGGACTTCTTTAATAGTAATAATAATAAAAAAATATAAAAAATATGAATAATAAAATAGCAATAACTACATATCTATCAACAATCTCTTGAAATGTAAATGGTATAAATGCTCTATTCAAAAGACCTAGGGTGACTGAATGGAGAAGAAAACAAAACCCATATATATACTGCCAACAAGAGTTTCACTTCAGATTAAAAGACATACACAGACTTAAAGACATAAAAAAAGATATTTCATGAAAATGGAAACAAACAGAAGAAAACAGGTAGTAATAGTTATACCACACAAAATGGACTTTAAAACAAAGCCTATATTAAGAGATAAAGAAGGACCCAGCAAGCCCACTTCTGTATGTTTACCCAGAGAAACCCAAAACACTACTTCAAGGGGACATGTACATCCATATGATTATTGCTGCATTACCTCCAATAGCCAAGATGTGGAGGCAACCTGGGTGTCCATCAATGGATGGATAAATAAAGAAGAAGTGGTACATATATACAACGGACTATTACTCAGCCATAAAAAAGAATGAAATCTTGCCATCTGCAGCAACATAGATACACTTAGAAGGTATTGTGCTGAGTGGAATAAGTCAGGCAGAGAAAGACAAATGTCATATGATTTCACTTACATTTGGGATTCAGAGAACAAGATAGATGAACAAACAAGAGAAACAAGCTCATAGATACAGAGAGCATTTTGATGGTTGCCAGATTAGGGGGAAGGTGATTAAGAGGTACAAATTGGTAGTTACAAAATAGTCATAGGGGTGTAGAATATAGCATGGGGAATACAGTCAGTAGTATTGTAATAACTATGTATGGTGTCAGATGGGTACTGGAATTAAGAGGGAGATCACTTTGTAAATTATATAAATGTCTAATCACTGTATTGTACACCTGAAGCTGATATAATAGAGTATGTCGACTGTAATTGAAAAATTGAAAAAAAAGAAAGAAAAAAAGAGTTGAGATTTATTTTATTTCGTATAGATATCCACTGTTCTAGTGCTTTTTATTGAAACAACTATCCTTTCCCATTGATTACCTTGGTTGTTTATAAAAAATCAATCGAATATATAACTGTGGGGCTATTTCTGAACTCCCTATTCTGTTCCTTTGAGATATGGCAATATCATAGTATCTTGATTACTGTAGCTTTAGAGCAAATTTTTTTTTTTAAGATTTTTTATTAGGGAATTGGGGGATGGGAACAGCGCTGGGGAATTGGGGGAAGGGGATCAGACAAGTTGCCATCCTTTTGTTCTTCAGTCTAGTTGTGGAGGACATTGCTTCACTGTCCCAAGTTGGCACCATCATTGCGCTCTTCCCGGGCGAGGCAGATCAGTCGCCGGCTTCTGGACGGCCGCTCACTGCGGCTGCTGGCCAGTCACGCTGGTTGCTGGCTACACACGGTAGCCCATGGCAACCCACTGCAGCACAGGCTGCAGTCTATGCCGTCACCGGCTACTCACAGCAGCCCAGCTCCAGGTTGAGCTGTTGTTCAGCATCTTAGCTGTGGGGACAGTGTCACTGGCCCTCATATGTGGGATCCAAACCGGGGCCCCTGGCGTCCCAAGCCATTTCTTAACCAATGCGCCACTCGGCTGGCCCTAGAGCAAATTTTAAAATCAGGTAGTACAAACTATAGTTCTGTTTAAACTTAAGTTGCCTGTTTTTAGGCCCTTTGCATTTCCTAATAAATTTTAAATTCAGCTTGTTAATATTTCCCAAAAAAGCTTGCTAGGATTTTGATCATTAATCATTAGTGAAAGGAAAATTAAAAGCACAATGAGATACCTTTTTACACCCACTAAAATGATAAAAAATGACAATATCAGGCATTGGTGAAAGAGGATTTGGAACAAGTGGAACTCCGCTATATTGCTGATTAGACTGAAACATTTTCACTTTGGAAAAAAGTTTGCAAACTTCTTAAAAAAGTAAATATTCACTTACTACCTAATCCAACAACTTTACTTAGTTATTTACCCAAGAGAAATGAAAACATGTTAACACAAAAACTTGTACATAAATGTTAATAGCAATTTAATTCACAATAACCTCAAATTGAAAACAACCCAAATTTCCAACAACAGGTGAGTAAATAAAATTATAGTGTATCCATACAATAGAACAATATTCAGCAACAGAAAAGCATGAACCACTGGTACATTAAACAACCTGGATAAATCTCAAAACAATGCTGCTTGAAAGAACTAGACACAAAAAAAGTACATACCATATGATTCTATTTATATGAAAATCTGGAAAAGACTATTCAAATATATAGTAATTGAAAGAGGATCAGTGGTATCTTTAGAAATGGACTGGGAAAGGGCAAAAAAAGGAAACTTTGGGGCTAGCAGAAATGTTTTATACCTTGATTTTGATGAGGGTTACACAGGTGTATACATTTGTCAAACCTTATTGAACAGCAGTTAAAATACATGCATTTAATTATATGTGTATTATACATCAATAAAGTAGATTTTATGTTTAATATGATTAACTCCTATATCCTTCTTCTTTTTTTTTTTTTTAAGATTTTATTAGGGAATTGGGGGAGGGGAACAGCCAAGTTGTTGTCTTTCAGTCTTAGTTGTGGAGGGCACAGCTAGCTCAGCTCAAGGTGCAATGTTCAATCTTAGTTGCAGGGTGGCATAGTCCACCATCCCATGTGGAAGTTAACCCAGCAACCTTGTTGTTAAGAGCGCATACTCTAAACACTGAGCCAACCAGCCACCACCTGTTGGCAGCTCGTGGCAGCTCAGCCCAAGGTGCCGTGTTCAATCTTAGTTGTGGGGGGTGGGCACAGCCCCCCATCCCATGCGGAAGTCGAACCAGCAACCTTGTTAGGAGCACATGCTCACACCAGCTGAGCCACACTGCCACCTTTTGGCAGCCCTGCAGCAGCTCAGCTCAGGCACAGCTCAGTGGCCCATGTGGGAATCGAACCGGCGACCCTGTTGCTCAGAGCTCGCGCTCTTAACCACCTGAACCACTCGGCCGGCCCCCTGTATCCTTCTTGAAACACTTTTCTTTCTCAAGAATTTTGCACTTTCATGGTCTTTCTTCTATCTTTCTGGTTGCTGCCTCCTGGTTTTCTTTATTCCCATCCATGAGTGCCCCAGGTCTTGGTCCTGAGCCCTCTTCTCTCTTCTGTATCTAGGTCCATTGAAACACTATCTATAGTATTTAACTTTTTAAGCTCCAGCTCAGCTTTTTCTTCTATGTTAGAGACCCATAAATTCATCTTCCTACTGGATATCTCCAATTAAATGTATCATAGACATCTCAAAATTAACATATCTAAAGTCAACTCATTTAATCTTTCAAACCTGTTCCTCACTCTTTGCTTCCCCACTACATAGCACCGTTGTATACCCAGTTGTTCATGACAAGAGTTAGAGAAATATTCTTCATACCTCTCTTTTCCTCACTCTCCAGATACAGTCTATCAGCAAGCTTTGTTGAGGCAACCCTCAATGGCACCATATGTATTAGTCAGTGTTCTCCATAGAAATAGAACCAATAGGATATGTACGTATAAAGATTTCTTATACGGAATTGGCTTACATGATAATGGAGGCTGACAAGTTCAAAATCTGCAGGGTGGGCTGGCTGGCTGGAGACACAGATGGGCCAATGTTCCACTCTGAGTTTTCAAAATCAGGCCGGAGAACCAGGAAAAGCCAATGCTCCAGTTTAAGTACAGTCTGTCTATTGGAGAACTCTCAATTACTTGCGGAAGGATCAATCTTTTTATTCTAGTCAGACCTTCAACTGATTGGATGAAGCCAAACCACATTATTAAGGGCTGTATACTTTCCTCAAAGTCCTCTAATTTAAATGGTAATGTCATCCAAACACACCTTCACAGAAATCCTAGAATAATGTTTGATCAATTATTTGGACACCATGGCCCAGCCACGTTGACACATAAAATGTTTATTTTTATGTTTAACCATACCTAACCTCTTCCCTCCGCACCTACCACCATTTCTCCTGTCCCAACCACTACTCTTTCTTACTTGGCCTGAAACTTTCATTTTATTTTTGTTATTTTTATCCTCACTTTATACAACAGGGTTAAAATCAATTTATGTTGCCCTCTTGCTTAAAGTACTTAAGCAGGTTCCCATTCTATTGGGAAAGTACAATCTTCTTATCCAGGCTACGATGACCTAATGACCTTGTCCATTCTACCCTGACAGTCTCATACTGTCCCACCCTCCTCTTGCCTCTCCACCTTCTAGCCACACTACTCTGCTTTTGTTCCCTAGAGCACAGACAGCTCTTGACCACTTCAGGGCTTTGTACTTGCTGTTTCCCATGGCTTCATCGTCTCCTCCTCACTTCTTTTCACAGCTCCCTACGTCCCAACTCTTATTTCCAGTGCTTTCATTCATCCTCCATCATCCTTCATCTCAACAATAACTTAACCTCTTAAACAGAGCCTTCATTTTCATATCTTCTTTGGACTTTGCATTACTGCCAGTTTTCTTTTTAAGCCACATATCCAGTTTGTAAAATATCTTTAACACAAAGTTCTTAAACATTTTGTTCCATAGATCCTTTGACAGCTGACTAAACATATGCATTCATTATCCCCTTCTCAAAATGTTGTGTGAAAATCATAAAATAACATGCATGCATTTATGACACAAATTACCGCAAAATACAGTTACTATTTTTTTTTCAAAATTTGCTATCAATATGCTTCCTTGTTAATAACAAGATGTTGCAGGTAGCTCTCATTACCAAAATTTTGAAAAAGTGATTAGCATGGACATCATTTCAAGGTATCTGTAACAACTGTAATATGAAACGAGAATACCTGACTTTTTGTGTGCGACAGTCACAGGTACTGCTTACCTAGTACCATTGTGGTTTGTTAGCTACAATTATAATTGAAGGTGTTATGACTGAATGTTTGTTTTCTGAAAAAAAATATATGCTGAAGCCCTAACTCTCAACATTATGGTACTAGGTAGGAGGTGGGACCTTTGGGAGGCAAACAGGTTTAGATGAGTTGATGGGGGTGGAGCCCCCATGATGGGATTAGTGCTCTTTTAAAAAGAGAAAGAGACACCAGAGCTAGCTCTCTCTCTTCCATGTGAGGATACAACTAGGGAGTGGCCAACTGTAAGCCAGGAAGAGGGCCCTCATCAAGACCCAAATCTGTTGTCACCTTGATCTTGGACTTCCCAGCCTCCAGAACTATGAGAAATAAATGTGTGTTGTTTAAGCCACCCAGTCTATAGCCTTTTGTTATACAAGATGTCCAAGCAGACTAAGAAGAAACACTACATGTTACATACAATCATTAAAAATAAAGATGCGTTTTATTTTCCCTCCAAATGTCAACCCCCTTTGAATTCTATTCCAGATGGATTCTAGTAGTTGAGTCCCTATATACTATTGTTTATATAATAGAGTCCACACTCCTTAGTTAGCTTTCAAAACTCTACCAATATCATTAACACTGTTTCCTGCCTCTTCTCTGTACAAAATCATGCTTCCCCTTGTACTCTGATCTCCAGGTGCAAGACCTTGTGCCATTTCCAATCATATCAAGCTCATTTGTATATTTAGACCTGCCTAAGGGTGGTCTCTCTGGCTAGAATATCTTTCTCCTACTTCTTTGCCCAGCAAACTTCCACATCACTTAAGACTAAACTTTTCTGACTGACTTCTCCTCCTCCTCCAGGAAGCCCTCCTTAGTCTCTGCACAGTTTAGGTGCTCCTCTGCCTGGTTCTGACAGCATTGTTCATTCCTCTGCAGCAGTCATCACAACACCACACTGCCTTTGTTTCATGTCAGAGCCCCTTAGTTGTATGGGCCTTGTCTTATTTCCTGTGCTATCTCTTATGTCTAAGATAGTACAAGTGTTTACTAAATTTCTCTGAAACCAGTTGATGGGGTCTTGAATCTGTACCTTCTAGACAAAGATTGAGCCCATACACATAGGAGATGTGAGTCCATCAGAGTTGCCCTAGTAATGATTTTAAAGCAGCAGATGAAGTCTTGAACTTAATAATATGCAGCAGCTCCAACATGGAGCTCCCAAAGACTATTTGGAGAAAAGGCAAGCAAAGAGAAGAGAAAAAAAAACAATATGGCTTTGCCTGTTCAGAAATATAATAAAGCCCCTTTCAAGGGCAGGCCTTGGATGCTAGCTAATAATCTCTATTTTATGTGATACTCTGGCAAAATGAGCTCTTTCTATCTCCTAATTCCTTTGGAAAAGATCCAGGAGAGATACAAGTGACAATTGATTTGGTGTTATAGCTCGTTAGGTGTGGCTCCTGTGTTTTTGTTTTTATTTTGTTTTCAATTTTTAATTTCTTATCTCATTTTCTACATCTGATCAAATTATATACATATATACACATATATATTAAATACATATATATATATGTGTGTGTGTGTGTGTGTGTGTGTGTGTGTGTACATGCATATATATCGTGTTTCTTGCACCAGGCATCAAAGCTACTCTAACTTTTATTTCAATAAACACCCACTCATAACAGTAATATACTCAGCATAAATATTTAAAAATATTTGTTCAACATAGTTTGCTACTAGGAAAGGATTCATGTTCATTAAGATGTATAATTACTTTCATACCATATGCTGTTCTGATGTAAAATAAGTTTCAAGTTTTAAAAGAGACACCTATGATTTCAAGATTAAATCATATCCAATATCCTGTTCTTCTATGTATACGATGTGCTTTAGGACTTCTACTCAGAATTTGGGGATGGGGGGAATCTCATTGGCATCACTGAACCTCACTTCCAAACTCAGCTATATGTTATGTTTTCCTCCTCTATAGGCATAACGGTATTGTCCCTCAGCATTTTCAGTTTGTGCATTAAATCTTGAAAATATTTGATCAACACGTGGGGGAAAAATGATAATGCCATACACATTGGACAACAAATCACCATGCTTATGCCACAGATATTGTGAAAATGTCCAGGGGCTCGGAAACCAAGAACATCATGCAGGGTTACTTATGTGTAGGAGTTACTGGGGTTGGAAAAGCATGGATGGGCTGATGTGTCAGGAATTTTTTAAGTTGTACATGGCAGAAGTGCAATTCATATATACTTATGCAAAAAAAAGTTATGTATTAAAATACATAACTGAAAAGTTCAAGAGAAATACTTGCTTCAGGAATTGTAGGATTGGAAGACAAAATATTTGTCACTGGGACTCTGTTTCTTTGCATTTCTTGGACAGGCTCCCTCCACATGATGAGCAAACAGCCATTATCTGTGGAAGACTTGCATTTACTTGTCTAGAAATCCTACCAGGAAGAAAGTTGTTTTTTGTTTTTGTTTTTCCTGCTAGCTCTGGCAGAAAATTCCAGGGGAGAACGTAGCATAAGTCACATGCCAATGCTTAAACCAATCACTTTGACCAGGAGATGTGATGGTCTGATTGGCCAGGCCTGGCTATTGTATATATTCAATGGTGAGAATGAGAGGAAAAGATTCAGGTCAGCTCCTGAATGGAATAGACTTAATGGAATAGATCTAACATAGAAAGAGGTTGTCTATTACGAGAGAAATGTGAAAAGATGCTGGGTAGGCAAGAACAATGGATGTCTATTGCTAAGTAAAATTATGGGACAGTGACCCATGGATGAATGCTATAGTTAGGAGAAACCAGTTTTAAAAGTGAGAAGGTAAAAAAATATGTGCCAGGGCCGGCCGAATGGTGCGTTGTTTAGAGCTGGCTTGGGACGCCAGAGGGCCCCGGTACGGATCCCACATATGAGGGCCAGTGACACTGCCCTCCACAGCTAAGATGCTGAACAACAGCTNAGCTTGGGCCAGTGAAGCGACATCCTCTGCAACTAGACTGAAGAACAAAACAACAGCAACTTGTCTGTTCCCCTTCCCCCGATTCCCTAATAAAATCTTTTAAAAAAAAACCAACCAAACTATATCTCTAGTGTTAAAATGCTTAATTCTGGGTGGTAAACTGTGGATTGTTTTATCTTTTTTTTTCTTACTTTTATTTTCTACCTTTCTACAATGAAACAGTATTATTTGGGTGATTAAACAATAAAATTATTTTAAGATTCGTATGGATAACCCCATGTGTTTTCATAGCCTGATCATATATGTTGTGATGTTAACTGGAAACATTTAATTTTTTTTTGTATGAAGACATCTCGCTTCATCAAAAATATACTTAGTAAGGTACCATCTGTGACATTGAATATGTGGTAATTACCAACAATGACACATACCTATAAAAAAAAAATCAGGTAACCAATCCACTGGAAAAATGTACATTAAAAATGTCCTTGCCACTTTAACAGAATTCTCCAAGAATGTTTAATGACTCCACATTCTCATAGCTATAATCTTGTCTTAATTCCCAGTGATTGAATTTCTTTCCAGGAAAAGACAACAATTGCAATTATCTAGGAGTAACTATGACAAAAAGAGATGGTGGGTATGGATGCAGGCTTTGCCTACGTGATAGACAGGCATGAGTTTTAATCTCCAGAGAAAAAAGTTAAGTGAGAGTTTTTTTGTTTTTGTTTTTTTGAAATGAAGTAAGTCCATATTTCTAATACTCATTAGTTAACATTTACCCAGAAAGGTCACCAATTATTAAATTAATTTTATAGCCAGCTTAGCAGGAGCTGTTTCCATGACAACAGACAATGTATGGGGAGGCTAAAAAAAAGTTAATGGAATCAGTGGTGATCTTAATAATGCTTTATGGAAATCATACATTAATCTGATTTTCCTATTGCTCGGGCTTCCAAGCCAACTGCAGAATTGGCTTTCCTACGACTGGCTGATGTTGGAAATGCATTTTTGACAGCTCCAAAGTACTTTTTCCCTGGGGATTTAAGACAGAGATGTGGTAATCCTTCCCCAGTCTCCTTTATGAGCTGAATATGGGAAGGGACAACTGTAAAAGACCCTGAGATAATCTCTAACTGACCAAGGACAGGGAAGGTTTGGCCAGAGCAGCAGGCACAAGTATATCCTTATTTTCTTCTGGAGTTCACATTGGCAGGTTTGCTCATAAATTAAATGTTACATTAAAAAAAAAAAAAAAAAAAACTCAAAACCAATTGCTAATTATTTTACTATTATCTATGCTCCTGAAATTACCTATATGGGCTACCGTGTGTAGCCAGCAGCCAGCGTGAGCGGCCAGCAGCCGCTGTGAGCGGCCGTCCAGAAGCCGGTGACTGATGTGCCTCACCCAGGAGAGCACAATGATGGTGCCAACTTGGGCCAGTGAAGCAACGTCCTCCACAACTAGACTGAAGAACAAAACAACAGCAACTTGTCTGTTCTCCTTCCCCCAATTCCCCAATAAAAATCTTTAAAAAAAAAAAAAAGGAAGCTACTTTCAAGGGTTTTGATGGGTTTGCTCATGAATTAAATGTTACATGGAAGAAAAAGAGGAAGCAGGCTGCTTTCTGGATTTTTTAATTAACCCATGGGCTAGGCAATGGTCGAAAAGATTGAAGGATGAGCAAAGCGTAAGTAGAGTGATAGGAATAAAGGGTTCTATTTTAGAAATCCCTTCATCTTCAATTGTGTTACAGCATGACAACATTTTAGACCTGAATCATACAGCTCAGTCAAAAGACTACTTCATGGGCCGGCCGAGTGGTGCATTAAGAGCTGGCTTGGGACGCCAGCTCTGAGCAGCAGGGCCCCGATTCAGATTCCACATGAGGGCCAGTGACACTGCCCTCTACAGCTAAGATGCTGAACAACGGCTAGACCTGGAGCTGGGCTGCTGTGAGTTGCCAGTGAGGGCATAGGCTGCAGCCCCTGCTGCAGTGGGTTGCCATGGGCTACTGTGTGTAGCCAGCAGCCAGCGTGAGCGGCCAGCAGCCGCAGTGAGCCGCCATCCAGAAGCCAGTGACTGATCTGCCTCACCTGGGAAGAGCGCAGTGATGGTGCCAACTTGGGCCAGTGAAGCAACAATCTCCACAACTAGACTAAAGAAAAAAAGGACAGCAACTTGTCTGTTCCCCTTCCCCCAATTCCCCAGCGCTGTTCTCATCTCCCAACTCCCCAATAAAAATCTTTAAAAAAATATGTGCCAAATTCAAGGAGCAATTAAAAGGCTTAAAGTAAAATTTGTGTTTGTAATTTTGAGAGAGATTCATGCATTTGCCATTTACTAAGATTGTGCTCCATGCCAGGCAGTGTCTTAAGATCTGAAGACAGAAACAAAACAGGGGAAGCTCTTGCATTTGTGAAGCTTATATTCTAGTGAGTGAAGACAGGTAAATAAAATAACTGAGTAAAGGATATAGTATTTTAAAAGAAAATAAGACTTATCTCTACTTGAAATGCTTTCAGAGTAAAGGGTGATAAAAAGTACTGAGTGATCTGGTCACGGAAAGCTTCAGTGAGAAGGTGATATTTGATAAAAGAACTGAAAGAGCCATGTGCATATCTGGAGGAAGAGTATTTCAAGCAGAGGGAACCGCAAATGCAAAGGGAGCAACGAATTCATGAAGATCCACCCCTGCAAAGTCAGGAATGGGGCAAGCAGGGACTATGAGGAGGCTGATGTGGGTGGAAACTCTCAAACTAAAAAGCTTCTGCAGAGCAAAGGAAACCATCAACAAAACAAAGAGGAAACTATACCAATAGAAGATATTTGTAAAAACCACCTTCGATAAGGGGCTAATATCAAAATATATAAAGAACTCATACAACTCAACAACAAAAAAAACAAACAATCCAATTAAAAATGGGCAGAGGACCTGAACAGATACTTCTTCCAAGAAGACAAATGGCAAACAGATATACGGAAAAAAAATGTTCAGCTTCACCAGTTATTAGGGAAATGCAAATCAAAACCACAATGAAATACCACCTCAAACCTGTTCGAATGGCTATCATCAACAAGACAATTAGTGACAATTTTTGGAGAGGCTGTGGAGTAAAAGGAACACTCATATATTGCTGGTGGAAATGTAAATTGCTACAGCCACTATGAAAAACGGTATGAAGTCTCCTCAAAAAATTAAGAATAGAATTACCATATGATGCAGCAATTCCTCTTCTGGGTAGCTATCCAAAAAAATCAGAAAACATTTATCTATAAAAATATATATACCCCGATGTTCATTGCAACATTATTCACGGTGGCCAAGACACGGAAACAACCAAAATGTCCTTCGATAGATGACTGGATAAAGAAAAAGTGGTACAAATATACAATGGAATATTACTCAACCATAAGAAAAGATGAAATACTGCAATTTGCGACAACATGTATGAATCTTGAGATTATCATGCTAAGCGAAGTGAGACAGAAAATGTCGAGAACCATGACTTCACTCATATGTGGGATATAAAACTGAAAACAACAAAGGGGCAAAGGAACAAAAACTCATAGACACAGAGAACAGTTTAGTAGCTAACATAGGATAAGGAGGAAGGTGGGGTAGATGAGGAAAAGGGGATCAAATATATGGTGATAGGAGAGCTGATTTCGATGGTGAACACACAGTGCAATATATAGATGATGTATTATAGAAATGTACACTTTAAACCTATATAATTTTACTAACCAATGTCACCCCAATATATTTAATAATAATAATAAAAAAGAATCAAAGCCCATTCATTCATTTATTCATTCATACATTCATGCATTCATGGAGCATTTAACATCCGACTGTTATTTTCAGGCACTCAGGTAACCAGAGTACAAAACTAAGCAGGACAAGAATCTCACACCTCAGCAGCTTACCATCTAGCAGGAGTCATCTCTGCAAACAGGGTGTGCTCCATCAAGGAAAAGGAGGCAGGATTCGCAGATTCAGGCTGGCAGGAAGTCAGAAAACTAGCAAGGGCGGCACTGCAGAGCGCTGCTGGTTACCTCCCAGCCCAGCTAAGGCAGAGGCTGCCATCTCCTCTCCAGGTGGAGACGATAGAGCCTTCAGTGACTTGCTGTAGAAGCCAGGCACAGGTGCTGCCCCTCTGCCTTCCCCTTGGTTTAATGAACACTTCAGGGTCTCCAGGCTCTTCTCTCCCTCTACTTACTAAAGGAAGAAGGGGGAATTAAAACAGCAGGTAGAGAAACAAAGAAAGAAACAAATTGTCCTTCATTTCTTTCAACATGTGTCTCTTTTCCCAACAGGGTGAAAGAGAACTATTTAAAGAGCATAATTCTTCCTCCCATGCTTAAAAAAAAAAATTCCAAAGAAAGAGCAATACCTTCTTTTTACTTTTATGTATAAAATGAAATAGATCTACAGTGTAAACAAAAATTTGCACTCAGGGTGAGTTAATAAATGAGTGCCTAGTTCCCACAACACTTAGTGATAGCTTCAGTTTCTAAGGGGCCCTAGATGATCAGTTTCATGAAGCTCCACCCCCAGTTTTATAACCCTACTCTTCCCAGACAAATGCAGCTGTGAGGAGTGTAGAAAGCCCACTAGGCATTGCAAATGGGTGGTTTGGTTTGGCAGCCCCGGTGTTATTCTTGTTTACTTTTTAATTTATTGTTCAGAGTGTGCAGGTAGTCATGAATTCTTCCCTTCACCACAATCCGGGCCAGCTTGGAATCACTCCATGTTTTCTATGTCCAGCTGTTTCATCGTCTATAGCTTCTCTGGAAAGCAAGGAAACGTCTTAATGCAATCCTGTTCACTTTCTAGGAATATTAGACATTTAATTCCCAGCTTCTTATGGACCAACCCACTCTACCCACTCTCAAGCCTTACATTCCCTGGATAGGTTGTAAGACCTCACATAATCACAGATGTCTAACAGTCATCAGAAAATGGTGTAGAAAACAATGATTCTAGCATTCCCTCAAGGCCTGGACTAGGGTGAGGCAAGTGAGGCACTTACCTCAAGTGTGAAATTTAAGGTCACATCAAAAACATTGGTGATCAAGATAAAATTTTAAGGCAGTATTTTAAAAATCAAAATCAATTCAACAAGCTCTAGCATAAACAAAATATTAAAATGTCAAATAAAGACAGGTTGCTGTTTGTTTTAGAACCCTGCTTTATTGCACAACGGTATCTGTCCTTTCCAATCAGCGCTCAGGCTCCTGGCTCAGAATCACAATGCAGTCCTTATCCACCACAGGCGGGTTTCTGAGTGCTGACGACAGGTGGGGCAATGTGGGGCTGTCTATGGAGCCATGTTTTTGATTATAGAGCTTTTATTAACCTTCCCACTTGGTTCAGATAGGGGATCACATTTTAATAAGTGTCTATAGAATTGCACATTTTTTTTCTTTTGTCTCAGGCTTAAATAAGGCACTAGAAAGAAATGAGAACCACAAATTTTAAAGTTCTCTGTCTCTAATCGGGCAATCTATATGAAAATCTCTGCAATGTGTAAAGAAGTTTACAAAGTATTATGTGCAGCATGAGCCAATTCATGTCTTAAATGTACATATCTATAGATACATATGATTATAGATAGATAAGTGAGTGCTGTATAGAAAGGTGGGAAGGCAAATAAGCAGACAGACAGACTATATAAAACTATATCTCTAGGGCCGGCTGACTGGCGTGTTGGTTAAGAACTGACTTGGTATGCCAGAGGGCCCCGGTTCGGATCCCACATATGCGGGCCAGTGACACTGCCCTCCACAGCTAAGATGCTGAACAACAGCTAGACCTGGAACTGGGCTGCCATGGGTCGCCGGGAACGGCATGGGCTCCAGTCCCCTGCTGCAGTGGGCTGCCGTCAGCTATCGTATGTAGCCAGCAGCCAGTGCGAGCGGCCAGCAGCCGCTGGGAGCCGCCGTCCAGAAGCCAGTGACTGATCTGCCTCACCCGGGAAGAGCGCAATGATGGTGCCAGCTTGGGCCAGTGAAGCGACATCCTCTGCAACTAGACTGAAGAACAAAACAACAGCAACTTGTCTGTTCCCCTTCCCCCGATTCCCTAATAAAATCTTTTAAAAAAAAACCAACCAAACTATATCTCTAGTGTTAAAATGCTTAATTCTGGGTGGTAAACTGTGGATTGTTTTATCTTTTTTTTTCTTACTTTTATTTTCTACCTTTCTACAATGAAACAGTATTATTTGGGTGATTAAACAATAAAATTATTTTAAGATTCGTATGGATAACCCCATGTGTTTTCATAGCCTGATCATATATGTTGTGATGTTAACTGGAAACATTTAATTTTTTTTTGTATGAAGACATCTCGCTTCATCAAAAATATACTTAGTAAGGTACCATCTGTGACATTGAATATGTGGTAATTACCAACAATGACACATACCTATAAAAAAAAAATCAGGTAACCAATCCACTGGAAAAATGTACATTAAAAATGTCCTTGCCACTTTAACAGAATTCTCCAAGAATGTTTAATGACTCCACATTCTCATAGCTATAATCTTGTCTTAATTCCCAGTGATTGAATTTCTTTCCAGGAAAAGACAACAATTGCAATTATCTAGGAGTAACTATGACAAAAAGAGATGGTGGGTATGGATGCAGGCTTTGCCTACGTGATAGACAGGCATGAGTTTTAATCTCCAGAGAAAAAAGTTAAGTGAGAGTTTTTTTGTTTTTGTTTTTTTGAAATGAAGTAAGTCCATATTTCTAATACTCATTAGTTAACATTTACCCAGAAAGGTCACCAATTATTAAATTAATTTTATAGCCAGCTTAGCAGGAGCTGTTTCCATGACAACAGACAATGTATGGGGAGGCTAAAAAAAAGTTAATGGAATCAGTGGTGATCTTAATAATGCTTTATGGAAATCATACATTAATCTGATTTTCCTATTGCTCGGGCTTCCAAGCCAACTGCAGAATTGGCTTTCCTACGACTGGCTGATGTTGGAAATGCATTTTTGACAGCTCCAAAGTACTTTTTCCCTGGGGATTTAAGACAGAGATGTGGTAATCCTTCCCCAGTCTCCTTTATGAGCTGAATATGGGAAGGGACAACTGTAAAAGACCCTGAGATAATCTCTAACTGACCAAGGACAGGGAAGGTTTGGCCAGAGCAGCAGGCACAAGTATATCCTTATTTTCTTCTGGAGTTCACATTGGCAGGTTTGCTCATAAATTAAATGTTACATTAAAAAAAAAAAAAAAAAAAACTCAAAACCAATTGCTAATTATTTTACTATTATCTATGCTCCTGAAATTACCTATATGGGCTACCGTGTGTAGCCAGCAGCCAGCGTGAGCGGCCAGCAGCCGCTGTGAGCGGCCGTCCAGAAGCCGGTGACTGATGTGCCTCACCCAGGAGAGCACAATGATGGTGCCAACTTGGGCCAGTGAAGCAACGTCCTCCACAACTAGACTGAAGAACAAAACAACAGCAACTTGTCTGTTCTCCTTCCCCCAATTCCCCAATAAAAATCTTTAAAAAAAAAAAAAAGGAAGCTACTTTCAAGGGTTTTGATGGGTTTGCTCATGAATTAAATGTTACATGGAAGAAAAAGAGGAAGCAGGCTGCTTTCTGGATTTTTTAATTAACCCATGGGCTAGGCAATGGTCGAAAAGATTGAAGGATGAGCAAAGCGTAAGTAGAGTGATAGGAATAAAGGGTTCTATTTTAGAAATCCCTTCATCTTCAATTGTGTTACAGCATGACAACATTTTAGACCTGAATCATACAGCTCAGTCAAAAGACTACTTCATGGGCCGGCCGAGTGGTGCATTAAGAGCTGGCTTGGGACGCCAGCTCTGAGCAGCAGGGCCCCGATTCAGATTCCACATGAGGGCCAGTGACACTGCCCTCTACAGCTAAGATGCTGAACAACGGCTAGACCTGGAGCTGGGCTGCTGTGAGTTGCCAGCGAGGGCATAGGCTGCAGCCCCTGCTGCAGTGGGTTGCCATGGGCTACCGTGAGTGACCAGCAGCCAGCGTGAGCGGCCGGGAGCAGGTGTGAGCTGCCACGAGCCGTCGTGAGCAGCCATCCAGAAGCCGGCGACTGATCTGCCTCACCCGGGAAGAGCACAATGATGGTGCCTACTTGGGCCAGTGAAGCAGTGTCCTCCACAACTAGACGGAAGAACAAAAGGACAGCAACTTGTCTGTTCCCCTCCCCCAATTCCCCAATAAAATCTTTAAAAAAAAAAGACTACTTCATATTTCATGAGATATGGATATGGTCTTCCATCAATGGGATATTGGGTCTGGTGGCCAGAATATGATCTTATCACTATTTGAAAGAGTTATTTGTCAATGTTGAAGCCTTTTTCACTTGTTCTCAATCTAGTTTTTATTTTTTAAAAAGTAAACCAGGTGTAGATGTTTTAGAATCAACAAGTTATGATGCTTTCTGAACAGATTTAGAATCTGTTTTTGTACTTTGAAAGATCTACATTTCCCAGTATCACCTGACTATGTGTATGCTGTATACAAGCTTGAATCATATAGTTTTGTATCAGTGTGAGAGCTGCAATTATTTTTGGTATATCTTTTAAGATTATTATGAGCTTCTTTGATGTGTCTTCCTTATCTTTAAAATTCTATTAAGGAGCCAAGACTTTATAAGCCAATTAAAAAAGATATTCATAAGTAAAAACAAAATTTCAACTCTGACAAAACAGGTTAAGGTCACTAAACAATGTATATTAACATAAACTTAAAAGATTATGTGCTATTGTTTTCAGTATAACGATGTATTCAGTGAAAGAAGCTTAGAATTGTATCCTGTAGAAGCTGAACTGCTCCAAGTTGGAGAAATTTTGCTTTGAAGTGTGATTTGAGAAATAAATTACAGCATTTATCTTAGCAAAAAAACCTGGCGTTAAAATAGAATTCCTAAAGAAATATACTGGAGCCAATATGGCTCCAACCCATGGATGACGTTTTCCATAACCTTATCTCACATCTGATTGAGACCCTAATCAGATCAAGATTGAGCCTGATGCTTGCCCCAAAGTCTTCTTTGGAAATCACACCATGTCAGAATGAATTCCAAACTTTTAAATTATTTTAACGTTATTGATGCTTTCTCACCTTTTTTCTTTATGGTTGCTTCTCCTAATGAAAATTCCACTTAGTGTCAGTGACAAGAAATTATCCTTTGATCTAGTGAGGGTTGATCCTTCACCTGAGGTCAGCTTTCTTCAAAGCATTAACTAGGCACCAACGCCTCACGCAGCTGAGTCGTTACCAAGGTGTAAGTTGTACCTTTTAAAATCACTTGTTTCTATGATCTTCATTATTTTGAAACAATTTTCACTTCCTTGCTGAAAAATTCTACGTGCAGATGAGTGTAAGAAGCTGAAGGGTGTCCATTGCCCAAGTTTGTTTTTGGGAGTAGACCAAGACTCAGGCAATGTATGATTTGTTAGGAATTTATACCAGGACTGATTTAGGAAATTTAGAGGCAAAAAAGAACAGCATCATGTACTTCAAGATTTAGGGACATCGCTGTTTCTCAGGGGAACTGTTTGTCTTCTAATAGAGGGTACTTAGAAAACAAGAACTGGAAGGAAATTTTAAAAGGATAGATATGCTAAATGAACACCATTTCTTTATATACTATTACCATCAGAAGGAACAATGACTATAACTCATCAAGAATCTGACAGCTGCCTTGTGTGGGGATAGTCCAACAGATGTAAATAAGCAGAAAGAGATATGATGGACTGTGTCAATACTTGGGTTAAAATAAATCATTTAAACAAAAGCCTGGGGAGTTCTAACATTATCCATGATTATCCATGACTATAATATTTAACCTAGCAAAACCTAGAATAACCTTCCACTGGATGCTTCTCCTGAGAGATGAAAATACTCTGAGGTGGCTTTAGTATAAGGAAGCCTTAGTGCCTGTCATGGGCGGAATTGTGCCCTTCTTCCCCAAATTTACAACCCCCAGTACCTCTAAGTATGACCTTATTTGGAGATAGGGTCTTGACAGAGGTAATAAAATTAAGGTGAGGTCATTACGGTGGGCCCTAATCAAATATGACTGGTGTCCTTACAAAAAGGGGAAATTTAGACATAGAAACACCCATAGACAATGAGAGACATAGAGTGAAGATGTCCATTTATAGGCTGAAGAGAGAGGCCTGGAACAGATCATACCCTCAAGGCCCTCAGAGAGAGCCAACGCTGTCAACCCCTTAATTTCAGACTTTAAGCTTCCACGACTATGAAAAAATAAATTTCTATTGTTTAAGCCATGCAGTCTGTGGTACTTTGTACAGAAGCCTAGCAAACTAATATACACAGCCCCCAACAATCCCATCAAGGATCAAAGCCATTGGTCTGACCAGAGCCTTAGGCATCGTCTGTCTTTTCTTTATCAGGGTTGTTGGTGTCAGACTGGGAGGCCAGAAAAAAGATAAAATGTAAGACCCCAATGTGTCAAACCAACTAATGAGAAGGTGGAACAGAAACACAGAGGCACTGGAGCTTGATTACTCTCATGATTTATTAATATTCAGATTGAAAAAGGAGCCTTAGAGCCGCAAGTTACGCTAATTGGCACATTTGCTTTATTTATTTATTTTCAAAACAAACTGGGTTTTTGAATTTTTTTTTCCTTTTTGTTCATTCCATCACATTGAAAAGGAGGAAAAGAAAAATGGTTTTGAATTCACTCGATATTTTGGACTCCTCAGATGAACGGAACATTGCACACACACTTGGAACAGAGAGAGAGAGAGAGGAAAGTGGACTCCCACAGGGCCACACGCACCAGATCAAAAAACTTGGATACAGTGCAAGAATTTCCCAAAATGATTGGATCATCATTACCAAAAACTCGCCATAACAACACCAAGAAACAAAAAATGTTTAAGCCACACTGTTTGACTTGGGATCTTTCCTGCTTTTTTTTTTTTTTTTAAACTGTTTGCCACACAGAGAGAAAGAGGGCTAGTGGGTGGGAGAGGACAGACTCACAGATGTGAGCAGGACAGGAAGGGAAACTTCAGAGTGGAGCTGAGAAGAGGGTGAGGAGAGACAGGGCCCAGGAGAGGGGAGGGCGGGGACATGGAAAGCCATTTCTTAGAGTTCAGGCATGTTCTTGGTCCGCCTCACGTTCTTCTCCTTTACCCTCATCCTGCCGGGCACTTTCCTTAGGTTTGGTTTCATCTACAGCTTCTGAGGAAGAAAACAAGATGGGGGTAGGGAGGAGAGTTAGTATTTTTGTCTCATCTGTTCATATGAAAGCACAGTTCATTTCTTCTTTTCATACCATTTCATATGAGCTTTAAGATAAAAAGAGATTACTGCTATCTTAGTAATATCATTTCCAAGTTCAGAAGAGTTGATCCCAAGAAGGTTGTTCAATGATACATACGGAGAGCTCAGGAACAAAGCTATGATATTGGGGGGCAAGGAGTCCACCCAGGAATTACCATGGTCTTTAATCTCTCAGCCTTCCAATCAAGGTATCCACATATAGGCTCTTAACATAGGGCATCAACAGTAATCTTGTATCACCTTTCCATCAGTGTCAGACTAATTGTGACAGATACTTTATGTGGATCATTGAGCAGCCATCCTAACTCCCTTGCCTCTTTTTCTCAAGTTTTATAAAAGCTAGAAAGTGAAATACTTGAATTTCCAGCTCCCCTTAAAGCTAAGAATGCCCATGGAACATAGTGGTGGTCAATTAGATAGAGGCAGAATTCCCTGGGGAGGGCTCCAAAGGAGGTGTTTACCCTCTACTTTTTCCTATTCCTGGTGACCCAGGCATCAAAAGATACCTGTCAGTGTAGCACCTATCTTGTGATCATGAAGACAAAAACTATACACTAAGGATGGTGGACTAGAAAGATAGGAAAAAAGACCTATTACTGAGTGACTGTACCACTTCCAAGGTGAGCATTATTAACTTGTAAAGAACCAGCACACCGGTCACATTTTCCAGCAAAACATTCTGGATGAAACTAATTCATTTCTGATCATCGTATCGCTCTAAGTACCAGCAGTGTTCCTCATGGATTCCAGAGCTTTGGAACACTAATGCATTGTTTCATTTTCTGCCAGAAGAAAGCCTCCAGATTTCTTTTATTGAGGGCCTTCTATAGCAATATGAAGTCCTTTCAGAGAATTTATTTAGTTCCACAGCCCTGCCCAAATCCTTGGATGCTATAGGTATGCCCAGGGTGGTTTGCCAGACTTATCAGCTCCAAGAAACAACATATCTAATACCCTCTTCAAATTGCAAAAGAATGCAATATTGATTTAAATTGTTTAGAAGCATATAGAAGGATTAGCTGTAGGAATAAGATAAGGCTTCAAAATGCTCTTACTAAAATAAAAATTTGGGAGCTATTATGTATGATTTGATGGAGATTAGGACACTCAAAAGAAAAGATGGCCGTAGGCTAAGGTGAGAAGAATTACATATTTGTGGAATAAAGGGACAAAATTCAAAAGGTGAAAACAAAAGAACAAAGAGTCAGGTAATTCTGAGAAGCAGCCATACTTTCTGTTCCCTGTTAGAGTGGAATCAGGTTAAATCTTCCCAAATTCCCCCATTTTCTCTTGTCATCCTTTGTCTGGGCTTAGGAGAAAAGGTGAAACTTGGTACTCATCTGTTTATTGTGACAGGAAGTCACTGCTGTCTATTTCCTATTAAAAGAGTTTCAATATCTACACATTGTCCCCATCAAATGTTTCAAAGTATTTGAAGTATGTATTTATTTATTTATACATTCATTCATTAATTCATTCAATAAATTGTTATTAAGCACCTGCAATGTGCCAGACATTCTTTTAGGTATTGAGAAGAAGCAGTGAATAAACAGCAAATATCCTTCCTCTTATTTAAGCCTTTCATAATATACTTTTACAGACAATGAAATCTATAATCAGCAGTGAGGGAGACCTTTAAGAACATCTAGTCACGAAACCATAACTCTTCAAAACAATATCTATTTTTGCTCAACTTTGAATAACTAACCCGCCTTCCCCTGTCATGTCCAGCACAGAACCTAGTGTAGGGAAGGCCTTTAATAATATTTGTTGGATGAAAGAATGAATGCACATTCTCATATCACAGATGAAGAAACAGAAGTCCAGGTACATAAAGCAATTTTCCCTAAATAATAAGATTTGCTCATGACCAAGCCAGGACCAAAATCTAGGTCTTCTATTATCCAGGTTTTCTGATTTTATCAGTTGGCCAAACTCAACCAGAGGGGGTCCAGGTCCAATCTGTTTTATCAATTCACAACCGGGAACTAAGTAGCGAGGGTCCACAGGCTTTTAGTGACCTATAAAACTTCTGTGATTAAAAATGAATTGGTGACTCCAAAATGTAAAATAAAAACCACAATATTGAAACTGATAAAGTTCAGTTAGGTAACTACAAAAGGAAACGTGTCATTCAGTTAGCTGGGACTCAAGCTGAACACACACAACTTACATATACGTACATTATATTTTATATGAGATGAGAGTAATTTTATACTTGTTTGATATTATCAAATATTAAACAAAGGGTCATCTTTCTGTTAAGTGAAGGGATACCTACTTAGTAAAAATAAAATGTGTCAAGTCAGTGGATTCGGTAAAACTTTTATAGGCCACCAGGAAATTAGGCGGAAGAAAAAACTTGTAGGAAACAATCTAAAGTAACAATTTTTTACAACCACAAAAGTGCGGTAAGCTAAGAACTCATAATAAAATATTTTTTTTAATTAAGCTTCATGCAAATGAAGGAAACGATAATCAGATGTGGGCCACACTCCTGCTCTAACTTTGATGGGAGACTGCACACGAATTTGGAAAAAGTTCTAATCTCCAAGGGAAACTTGTTGTGAACAGAAACTGCATTATATATAACTGGGTCCATCTGAGCCTGAACGTCAGCAAGAACTTTTCAATATTGCTCACTTGCCCCTGCTCCCACTAACGCCAACTCTGAACATGTCAGTCTAGTTCATTAGTCATGTTGACCACATAGTTGTAGATCTACATTTTCTTGCCTGTTCTATTCAGCAGCCTCGCTGCCTGGAAAGAACCATGAATTATGACTTTTTTGGCTCCTTGTAGAAAGCATTTAGCTATAGCTAACATATTTGACCTTTTACTATATGCTCAGAGCAGTTCTAAGTGTGCTTGTATCATTTCATTTAATCCTCACAGGCACCTTAATCATCCATTTTGTAGTTGGGAAGCTGAGGCACAGTAAGATGAAGTAACTTACCCCAACCCAGGACAGAGCTGTCTAGGCTTTACTTTAGATTGCTCTGCCTGCCCTTAACTTTGCCCAGGAAGGGTGAGTGTGTGTGTCTAGAGTGGAAGTGAGCGCAGGGAGCTCACAGGTATGTATACCAGGGGCCTACAAAGTCTAAAAACTGGTCTTGGTAAAAGCAGCTCAGAATGGAGGAAAGAATCCTGATTAGCCTTGAATAATATGGAATTCTTGTCTTGGTACTTTCTGGCACTAATTACATAATAAATGCTAGAGATGAGTTAATATGCAATCTTTAGTATTTTGTGCCAAAAATTTGATCAGCATGGTGAGTGTCAAAGATAGATGAATTGCTGAGGCCAGCTGGTCACTCCAATTATCATGATCTAATTAGGGTAAATAATCACATTCCCCATCTAGAGAATCAACCTCCCTCTGAGATAGTTATTGCTTAAGAAGAGGCTGTAGGAGCTAAAGACTGAATGAGATTTTCAGTACCAAGTGACACAGAACAAGTGAGTAGAAATAAATGGGCCTACAGCTGGCAAATGAGAAAAGCCTGAAGTTGTTGACATGACAGCTGAAATCTAGCAAGCTTAAGAGTAGAAATGCTTTTTCTTTTTCAGTTTAGTTCTGAATACACATTTGTTTATATTAAATGTGAAAACCTAGTGCTAATGAAGTTCAATTAGATGTTCATCTAATAATAATGCTATTATGTTCGTTAAGACATTATAGGAAAAGAGCAAGATTAAATTAATCACAGGATATCTATTCCTTTCTATCATCTATCATTTATCTATCACCTATCTATCATCTCAGGTGACCAGTGAACTTATCCTCACTAAGAGTCATTAATGTTCTATCTAGTGATGGCTTCTTCCCCAAATCAGTCCTCTTGAGGGGAAATCAACCCTCAAATCCAGTTTTTCTATAAGATGGAATATGTTCAAGAAAAAAAAAAACGATGATGCATTTTAGTGGTCTGGTCTAAAAGCGGAAATATGGTTGTTGTTTCTTTTTTAAAATGAAATAGGGTGACTTTTATGATAGTTATTTACACTAAATAATATTTAAATTCTCAAAAATTATATCCTGTCAATTTATACAGCTGATGTTAGAATCTGGTAAAGGGCTATAACCTTCTCCAGCCTTGGCATTTTTGCCATGACAAAAACATTACATTTTCTGATCCAAAGACCTCCGAGAAATCACCATGTTGTCTAGCAGTCTCCATGAATTTTATCATTTCTGTATTAAAAAGGGAAAGTGAACATCATAGACAGTGAAGTCATGTGGTTTTAATGTTGCAGACTTGAAGGATGCTTCAAAGGAAAAGAAAAAATGTGTTCATTCATTTATCCATTCAGTGAAAGGCCCTGGGCATTATTATGTGCCAGGCGCTGTTCTATACATTGCAAATATAGCAGTGGTGATACGGCAACGAAAACACCAAGCAGAAACCTCTACCTTCTTGGAAACTATCTGCTAGTAATTACCGTCATGGGTATTGTTTATTGGAAAAGGAGTGGTAAAGGCAAACGTAGTAACCAGATACGAACTCGGCCCAAAGGGGCATCATTTCTCCTGGGGCACGTCTGGATTTGCAAAGTTGAGCATCTTTAATGAATCTCTTAAGTTTTGAGATGGGGAAAACCCTAGTAGTTTTCACATTCCACATCCACAACCATCATTCCTAAAAAAAAAGAGCAAGACCACATTAAGAAAGCCATAAAAACAGAAGTTATTTCTGTGCTCATTTAAAACACTGTACTGGTAGCCTTAAACGAGTAAGGGGACCCATGGATGATTACACTGTGGTCCTCGAAAAACGTATGCGAAACTGGCTTCCTGAGCCTTGTTGAAATAAATCCTGGAAGCAGCTCTTGCCCTTGTGCATTCCATTCATTTCCTTGAAAGGGGGGAGAATACCACGTCTGCACATTCTGTTGGTGAGCAAATACCAGGAGCATATGCAGCAGCGGCTGCTCGTGTGCTCAGCCAGGCAGCCGGGCTACAATGCTGCTGGAGGGATGGCGGTGTTCCCAGCTGCCATTGCTTACACTGAGCTCTAATGGCCCCGTTTACTGGCTCTGGGCCAGGCCCCTCCACAGCCCTACATTACTGAAATTAGGTTGAGTGGATTTCCGAGTAAAACATTACCTCTTGGGACCTGCCCAGTTCTCCCCAGCCTTGTCAACATTGATTAAATAGAAGCTGCTATCATCCTGGGGCCATGCCCACAATTACTCTACCAGTCACCACTGGGCTGGGGTGTTTGCTTCCTTTCCTGTTTTATTTTCATCTTTCTTGAATATTAAGCATCATCATCTCAAAGGCTCAAAGGAAGGTAATAAAAAAAATTCCTTAGCTAACTCACATATGTCCCTCATTACTTTCATGGTCTTGAGCTGTGTACCAGATGTCAACATGGAGCCTGATCATGGCTTTTGTGATCACTGGGGTTGCATTTTACTCTTTTCGTTATCATATTCTATATTTTAAGTTCCTTTCAAAGCACGGAGCCAGTGTACACCATTTTTATGTCAACAGAATGGTACAAATGTCACCTATGCCCCCTCCTTGCTTTCTGAGTTTTTATAAGAGAGAATAATCCTGTTGCTTATAACACTATTCACTTGAGGATTTCAAAGAGTAACAAGCAAGAATTTAATCGAGACAAAGACTCAAGAGGCAGCATGGCAAGGTGGCAGTATATCTGAAACATACTACTTCTCCTCTCATAAATTTAGGTCTAGGACCAAGCTGATTTATATTCTAGCCTTGACTGTACAACCAATTAGTCATATTATGTCAGAGAAATTACTTTTCCTTTCTTTGCCTCAGTTTTCTAATCTCCAAAAAATATTGATAATAATGCCTGCCCCACTTTATTGCAGGTTGTTTGGAGGTTGAAGGAAGGTATTTGAGAGCACTTTCTAAAATTGAAATTACAGAATATAGTATGTCAAGATTGTAGTTCAACCTGTGGGATTTAGATTAAAAACCATCCATCGAGTTTAACATTTTAATCCCAGGAAGAAAAGAGCAATTTCCCAAAGGAAAAACAAACAAACAAAAACTTCTTTCCCAGATAAACAATGAAGAGAACCTCTTCCCTAAAATGTTCCTGTAAAGTCTCTGACTCTGACCAGAAAATAAGAAGACAAGTGTTTTGTCAATTAGAGTTACTCAGTTATAGAAGTTGGGAAAGAATCTAGGATTTCTAACCTATACAACAAAAATGAGTGTTTTTCTTCTGAAAGGAGAAAAGATCTAGAGAATTTTTAAAAGTTAAAACAAAAGTCAGGTACAATTTGACAGGCATTGAAAACTTCTTATTACGTTCTCTGTTCAAAATGTCTACCAAACCATCAAAAATTAGTGTTCTACCTTCTTCCCCTATTAGAAACATGCAGAAAGACAAAAAAATTACACTTTATGCAGCTTGCATAGTTGCCTCAAATCATTTTTGGGATAAGATAGGATAAATATATAAAATTAAACGCTGTTAACATAATTTCTTACCATTATCACAACAAATAAGTCAACTTTTAAAGGTTAAAAATTAAAACAAAAATTGGGGGATATTTTCATTCTAGCACAGCAGTCAAGTAGACTCATTTGTTTATTCCTCCCCCTAGCTAAATTACTAAACGATGTGCTGAGCTGGCAGTGAAATGTGCAGATTTATTGAGCCATTGCTTAATGTTAGTATGTGGGAGGAGCAGAAGATGGCGAGTTAGCATGGACAATGATTGATGGCTCCTCTGATACTGAGAAGTTTTGAGAAGGGCTGTGTCAGGGATGGAGAAATAATGGTATGATATTGAATGCTGCTAATAGTGATGATCTAGGCTAATAGTTCAGCCTAGAAATTAAGTTTGTTTTGCTCTTTTCTATAGAAGTGTGTGTGTGTGTGTGTGTGTGTGTGTGTGTGTGTGTGTGTGTGTGTATTTAAGTTCAAAATTCTATCTGATGGAAGTGCAACTCCCTTTTTCATTTCATAGCATCCCGGATGAGGAGAATCCTAGCCAAGAGAAAAATCTTAGTTGCATCTCTCTAGCTTTTATAAACTCAATTATCTAAGGAGCCAGGCAGATAATAACATTAATGTGAAAATATGCCATAGGTAAAACCAGTGGTGGAGTCTCTGGGGAACTGGAAAGTGCAGGCATTTCCTAAAGGCATTCAAAATTTTTAAAACCCTCTCACTGGAAAAATAAAGGGGGCAGCGTACTGGAGTAAGACTCTTAAATTGTACCAGGAAGATACAATGTAGACTCTGACTTCAAAATAAAAGAGGTTCCCTTTAATCAGAGTAAAATCTAGTTATAGTTGTCTTTAAGAACGAAATTCAAATCAGAAGTCCTGAATAACAGTGCGACCTTTTCCATTTTGCTAAATATAAATCACTCACATTTCAAGAGTTTTTTAGTGAACGAAGTAAAAAATAAATCATGACTAGTTCAGATTTTACAAATGGCCTACCAAAGCAAAAGGAGATAGCAAAAAGCAGCTCCCAATATTTTCTCTCCCCTCTTTTGCCACTTGAATATTTTCAACATCTCTGCATCCCTGCCTCTGCCTTCCAGATGTTCTGAATTCCTTGTCAGATACTGTTGGTGACCCTCTCAGATCCCCTTGCCCAAGTACCCATGTCTCAGCTACTGGAGGTGTTGGCTGCCAACGCCCACACTTGCCCCTTGCCTAAGAGGTCTGCCTCCTTCACAGCCCATGACTCTAGAGCCCTTGGTTTGGGGCAAAACAATGTCTGTACTGAAATTTGTGCTTCAGAGCTCTCTGTAGGATCAGGCTGAGATTATACTACCCCTGAACCCACTTCTTCCCCTGGCCTCTCTTTCTTTACTTCCTTACAGATTTCCACCAATAAAGTATTTGTACAAGATTCCCTTCTCAGGCTCTGATTCTAGAGAACAGAACCAAAGTTATTATTTTAACCAAAAATTAAGGACTAGAGTTGGGAGGCAGGCCAATGACCCTAGCCAATGTATCTAGCAAGTGCTGCTTAATGATCCCTCATGACCCAGCTCAAATGCCCTTTCCACACCTCCAAACCTATTTTAGACAGAATCAATCACTTCCTTCTCTTTATTTACATGAAAAATATATACCTGGACCAGCCGAGTGGCTCAGTTGGTTAAGAGCATGAGATCTGGGCAACAGGGTTGCCGGTTCGATTCCAACATGGGCCAGTGAGCTGCGCCTGGACTGAACTGCCGCTGAGCTGGTGAGAGCGTGTGCTCTTAGCAGCAAGTTGTCAGTTCCGACTCTCGCATGGGATGGTGGACTGTGTCCTCCTCACCACCCTCACCACCCCCCCACCCCCCGCAGCAAGATTGAAAGCAGTGACTAGACTTAGAACTGAGCTTGCAGCCTCCACAACTGAGATTGAGGGACAACAGCTTGACTTGGAGCTAATGGGTCCTGAAAAAACACAATGTTCCCCTTTCCCAATTCCCCAACAGTGTTCCCCTCCCCAATAAAAATCTAAAAAAGTATATATATATATATATATATATATATATATATATATATATATATATATATATATATATCCTTTGCATTACACACTACTTTGTGATATCCTTTCTAGTCTTCTTGATTAAGAACTAACTTCTCCAAGGAAAGGGAAACATTTGGTAACATTTAAACTCTACAAAGGCAGACATTTTATATTTTGTTCACTGATGAATCCCAAATGCCTAGGGAAGTGACTGGCAAACATATATATATANGGATGCCAAAAAATGTATACACATGACTTGTATTCATCTTTTGTTATCAGTATATATTTAGTATTACAATTTTAATAGTTTTTTTCTTTCTTAAAATGTGTACACTTTCTTTGGCACCCTCTGTATATATAAATATACATGTGTGTGTGTGTATATATATATGTATATATTAATGAATCAATGCATCTATATTACCCCCAACTGCTAGTATCATGCTTATCACAAGACAAGCATTCAATATTTATAGAAGGAAAGTAATAGAAAAAGGGAAAATCCGAAGAAGCTTGTGACATTTAAATAAAACCTCAATTACCTCAGGCAGAAAAAGTGTGGACCTGTAACGTTACCATGACCAAATAGCAGAGGTTTGTCTGAATTTCAAGATATTGGATTATAAAAAGGAACCCTAATATAGCCATGGAAAACATTATTCCATAATCTTCCACTTTTTTTTGCTAATTTTAATTTTATGTCTTCTAATTTATAACAATTTATTCAAAGAAAAAAAACCAAATGTAAAAAACAGGTAGCTACTATAAACATAACTAGTTTTAGATGGCACAGAGTAGTGGTTAAGAGAGCTGGTTCTAGAGCTAGACTATTTGCATTTAAATTCTATCTCTGACACCATGGTTTTGAGTAAGTTACTTAACCTCTTATTGCCTCGTTTTCCTTATCTGTAATTGATGATAACATTGGCCTCCACCTCATGGGGTTGTTATGAGATTTAAATGTGTTCATTAGTTCAAGTACTTAGTGACAAATAGTGTATCAGTATTGTTGGCTATTATTATTGACTGAAAGGGAACTGACATTGGCTTAGTGTTTGCTCTGTGCCAACCATTGCGCTAAGGGGTGCCACATATAGGTAGGCAATATGTCCTCGCTTTCCCATTTCTTCCTTCATAAAGTGGGAAAAACAATATCTACTTCATAGATTTGTGATGAGCTTTCGAGAATAAAACCTCACACAGTGCCACTGCCTTGCACACCCATGTGCCTAATGAATGACAGTTACCTTCTCCCCCTTGCTGATTCATGCTTATCCCATAGCCAAAGAGCAGCTCTCTTCAAATATCCTGAGAAAGGGAGAGAAAAAGCCTGGGTCTTATGAAATTTTTGCTTGTAGAGTGAAAACAAAATCATTCTTTTAAAAAAGGCTGTGAAATCCAAGGCCAAGTTTAAGAAACAATCACAAGGGCAAAGATGACCATTGACCAAACTTGAGGAGCCTGATTCTATGATGCAAAATCATGACAGCTAAACAGTAATGTCTCAAAAGGCAAGAACTTCTCTGCTATTGTCTCTACTTCAGAACAGAACAATCTTCTCTATTTCATACTCAAAGAAGAGTAGCCAGTTGAGTTCAAAAGGAAATAACCTTATCCTGGGCCTTAATTTCATTTGATTCCCTAAATTTTGAGGCAAAAATTTACCATGCTGAATGAGCAAGAACCGTCTCCCCCTGCTTCTGGATGTGTAGTAAATCTTGTATTTAGTAGGCACATTACAGAAGGGATGACAAATCTCCAGGCTTAAGACATCATATAATATCCAATTTTAAGCAAAATTTCCTTATTTAATAATTATTGAATCCAAAACTTGAAAAAGACTTAAACTTCTTGTCTTTTAACATTGAGGAAAATGACCAGATACAGTAAAATTTTTCAACTTCATGATGAGAACGATCTTTTCATTTCCAAGAAGGCTCTGGGGACAGGACATATGTTGGGGAGAAATCGGAAGACTGCTCAGATAGGGTTATTCCTTCTCCCTATGCACAACACTCATTTCTGGGCCTTCCGAAGCAAGGAATTCCAGCAGACTTTGAAGAATAAAGTAAAGATGGAGTAGGAAGGGGCCATTCTCTTAAAAGAATTCTAGGCACAGTAATACCATACTTCTTTTGGGTTAAAATTAGCAACTCCACCGCAACCCCTTAAGAATTACCTTTAATTCCTCCTGCTGCATTTTGGAGGAAGATAATACTTAAAAAAAAAATCAGACCTCATATATTTGATATTAACTATTTAGGTCCATATTTAGGGGATGAGGAAAAATGAAACAGGCTAAACATGTTTGTTTGCCACTTTTCATTGAATATATTCTCTTAGCTTTTCTTTTTTTATTATTGTTAGTTTCAGGTGTACAGAACAATGCAATAGTTACCCTTTTCACCCTCACAAAGTAACAACCCCCTCCCCCCATCCACTGCCCTCCCA
>NW_017732068.1:639442-653701 GCF_001890085.2 Hipposideros armiger
TGAGTTGCCTCCATACTGATTTCCATAATGGCTGCACCAGCCTGCAGTCCCACCAGCAGTGCACCAAGGTTCCCTTTTCCCCACAGCCTCGCCAGCATTTGTTGTTTGTTGATTTATTGATGATTCTCTTAGCTTTTCTTTATTGCAGTTTTCCATATTTATTGAAACAGGCTGCTTAGACACTGTACTAGCCACTTCAAGTTTGTTTTTCCTTAGGTATTTCTATTATACTCATCCTTTTTAACAATGAGTCACCCTAGACCTTATCTAGTGATCAGTTACAAAAGTGAAATAATTTGTGTTTGTTACATCTTGAGATAGTTAATGAACAACCTTCTAGGTTATACTGGTTTTCATCTAAAAAGTAAACTAATTATTTGTAATGTTTTAACATAATTGAGTTACCATATATTGAGTTAATGTGCTTTATTGCAAAGTTTGTATTTTCTTTCTTTCTTTTTTTTAATATTTTATTGGGAAATTGGGGGAGAGGAACAGTGTTGGCAAATTGGGGAAGGGATCAGCCAAGGGGACCAATCTTCATTGTGGAGGGCACCAGTTGTCATCTGGCTTCCCGTTGGCAGCTCATGGCCTCTAAGCTCAAGGTGCTGTGTTCAATCTTAGTTGCGGGTGGGTATAGCCACCATTCCATGTGGGAGTCGAACCAGCAGCCTTGTTAAGAGCTCACACTCTATCCACTGAGCCATCCAGGTGGCAGCTCAGCTCAAGGTGCCGAGTTCAGTCTTAGTTGCGTGTGGGCATAGCCCACCATTGAACAGGCAATCTTGTTACCCCAGCTGAGCCATCCTGCCATCTGTTGGCAGCTCAGCAACAGCTCAGCTTGGGCGCAGCATCACTGGCCCATGTGGGAATCGAACCGGTGGCCCTGTTGCTCAGAGCTTGTGCTCTTAAGCCAACTTTTAACCAACTGAGCCACTCAGCCAGCCCCCAAAGTTTGTATTTTCAACATTAGTCTTTAAAAAACAAACAAACAGATCTACAGATCTAGGTTTGTGGCATCCTACAATCTGATATTTGATTAAATGATTTGATTATCTGACTCTAGGATTAAAATACAGAAACCAAAACCAGACATAATCCTACCTCTGCAAGTTACTCCAATAGCAACGCAGCTGCCTAAAATTGTTTTCTTATATGTGAATATCTATTGCTTTGGTAACATTTAAATTTTAAAATAAAAGCACTACATTTATGAGTCATTCAGCTCATGCCTTGCCGTGATGTGTGGAGGTGGTATTTGCGATTAGCCAGACAATTATTTATCTTTGCTGTTTAATATTCCCTTATGGCATATCTAACCAGCTCTAAGAAAACTAAAGACTTGGCAGTTGTTTTGCTAATTTTAACAATGCAAATGGATAAACCACATAATTCAGGACAAAAATACAAAATCTTTGTATATTGTCATAGAGTTGGCTTGTAATTATTCATAAAATTATGGAATAGTGGAAGCTGAAAGAAATCTTAGAGATCATCTAATCTCAGCGCCTCATTTCTTCTGAGAAAAACTGAAGATGGAGAGTTTCTGTGACTTGCCCAAAGTCACACAGGTAATTAGAATTCAACGAATCCTCCCATAATACCATAATACCTCTCTCAACCTTTGGGGATGAGTGGATTCTACTGCTTGATTTCAATTTGCCTTTCTCTCCAGTAGTCTTAAATGCACTGTGTAAATCTATTCTTCCCTTCCCTCTCTCCCTCCCTTTCCTTCTTACTGCCCTCCCTTCTCTTCTTTTCCCCTTAGTGAAATAAAAGGTAAATTCAGTGTAATTTTGCTTTAAGGGCTACCAGAAGTAATTTTAGATACTCCGGAGGCTTGCAGAACCAGGGCTGAAAATTCCTGTTGTATCAAACATCAACAAATTATGTACAGATTGTGACTGGTAAAGTGGGTATTCTGTGCAGGGAGAAAAAGAAATGGGAACCTCTACAATTGTAACTTAGGCTGAATAGTTATCATTGATTATGGTTAGGTTTCATAAACTAAATGACTAAAGAATTACTAGACACTGAGAGTCCAGAAGTAGCTAAAATTACTACAAATACTGTCATATCTAAGAATCCATAAGAGATTATGACTATGTCCTGAAGAAGAGAAAATAAAAGTACATGTCATTCCCCCATCCACCACCACGCTCACTTCCCAAGGAAAGCAGAGTGTTAAAAAAACCAACTGAGAAGGTTTAACTCAATGTTGAAATTAATTTAAAAATATTACTATGACAAGAAATTGCTATTAAAGGCATTTGTATTATATGCTTGTGTGTAGGTAAATAAATGCAATTCTCATCTCTTACTGTGACAATACATTTTGCACTTATTGTGAGTTTCAGCTTCCTGGGGTCTGTCAAATTATGGCACTGCCTTTGAGTGAAAAATTGCTTTAAGAATCAATAGCACACACTGGAACACAACCAGAAATATCGAAAAATTAATATTTGTACTGATTTTTCTCTTTCTAGTTAAAGATCCCAAAGCTCTTTACTTATATTTAATGCAAAAAAAGGTAATAGCTTTGGCTATTTGGGGACATGATGATAAAATAACCAGTTAAAGAATAAAGACTCCTGGTGAATCTGAAGCTTATCTGGGATAGAACTCTAAAATCAGATATGTCTGCCCATCATATAACACTGCCATTTGAAAAATCATACCGCTGAAGGCATTCTCTCTTTTCTCTACCCAGTGTTGTTTTTTTTCCCTAACAGTCATTTTCCAAGACACACTTCATGTCTAGAATCTACCTCTGACTGTCTTCTTTCTTTCAGATCCTATTTATTTGAAAGTTATCAGACTACGTACGGAAGCCTTAGAGTAGAAAGGGGCTTAGGAGACCATTCAGCAATGCCTCACCTAGTACAGGAATCCCCTAGAACGTGCTTAGCTGGACAGCCTCTGCCTCAACAGGTCACTCCGGCTCTAACTGTAAGTTATTACAGATATTGAGCTAAAATCTAAGTCCCCTAAGCTTTTATGGAGTTCTTTCTTCGGGGATAACACAGAACAAAATATATCCTCAATATAATTTCTTTTTGCTATAAGACAGTCTAAAAATGCTAAGATAACAGCTTTGTTCTTCAAGTAGCTTACAAACCTTTTTTTTTTTTTAACTCTTCAAGCTTCATGGAAGAATTAATTGTAATTATGCCATCTTTTCTTCATCTCACCTTATTTCTCTATGAGCTGACTTTATTTATTTATTTATTTTTGAGCTGATTTTAAATTTGCCATTTTTCTAACAGTGCTCTTCTCAAATTAAAAAAAAAAAATTCAAAAAACCCCCCAAAAAGTTATATTCTAAATTGTAAGGCCTTTTCTCATTCTTGATGTTTTTGCTTGGGTAACATTTAAATTTTAAAATAAAAGCACTACATTTATGAGTCATATTCAGCTCATGATGTTTTTCTGACCACCTTATTTTGACAGCATTGACCTTTACTTGAGCTCTCTGCTCCAGAAAACAGTGACAGTTAGGAAATTCCCCCAACCTTTTGTTTTCTGAAGTCTCCCCATTCTTTGGTGCTCCCGGAAATGGCTTATGGCGAAACACTCTTTTCCATATGAATTGCGGTCCACTCTTTCTCATGACTCCCAGGAGACTCATGGGTGACTCTCTTTTTCACCTGTAACAAGGCCAAACACAGATCTTTCCCAGGGACCTGCTGACAAAGTCAGACACAGACCCTCCAGCTTCTGTCTCATGAATGAATAACTGACATTAGAATTGTAGGCTCCCTAGTCAGGGTCCAAGAACAGGATTCTGATCTCTAAAAGGGTGAAGAGAACAAGGCAGGTCCTTTGTCTCAGAGAAACCAGAGTACAAATGAGACGAATGAGACAGGGACTTAGGTAAAGCTGACCAAGCCGAAGTCCAGTTAGTGGAACTGTTTCAAGTCAGAGATCAATTACTGGTGTTTAGGCACAAGTTGACTTGATGCTGAGCCAGTTGTGTGTAGGGCCGTTTACTTTTCCCAGCCTAGTAATGAGAATGACATCAATTCCAGAACCAGAGTGATGGGAGTGACCTCATCAGTGGGGCCTACAGGGACAGATGCAGTACAGCTGGCTGGCATTCCAGGGGGTGGTGAAAACACTAATGTCCAAATGAATGCAATCATCTCTTAATACTTCTTTGTGCTTCTGAGGTGGCCCTCTTGAAAACTTCTCTGTCGTTGATAGTGGTAGCTAAAATAATTATGCAGAACCGATGATAATGTGAAAAATGGGGAGGCTTTTCACACGGTTGCTGCCCCAACAAATTCTCTGACATCATTGAGTTAAAAACAATGACTTTTCTTGTTATAGAAATGAACATGTACTAAATACAGGTTTTGTTGGTCATAGTCTCACTCTAATTTTGCTTAGACGTGTTTGATGCCGGCTGCTTAATCCACATGCCTTCACCATCGCTGCTGACTCAGGTCATAGAATTCCCAAAGAGCAGTACAGAGGCTTTTAAAACTTCTCCACAGGCTTAGCTATCTTGTCTAATTGTTGAGACCAAAACCAAGAAAATACTACAGATAGGAAAAATAAACTAGGAGTTTTGTTTTGTTGAAGTTAGATTTTTATGAGATCTTAAAAGGAGAATTGGTGAACTAAGGGACACATAGCAATGCATTTGGGGATAAAGGTAGTATGGAAAATATTCAGAAGATGTGGTGGAAAATAAGAAAATTTTTATTGAAGTTAACTTGAATATAAATTATAGCACAGGAAGAAATTCCACAGGGTGTCAACTCCTTCTAGCCTAAGACTATGAGGAACACATCCACAGTTGAAGAAAGTGGGGTTTATTGACATGTTGCAGTTAGGGGGAACATGCACCATGGGGAACCAAGAGGCATCACATTGAGAGGGGGATCAGAGAGGACTGGAGCTTGTGCTAGGGGATTTGGTTTCAAGAAAGCAGAGCTTTGCTTTGGAATGGATGCTGTCATGATATAGGGGTCATTTTATAATTGGGCATCTCAATAAATATTATCTAGAAGGAAGGAGGAATGAGGCAAGCATCATCATTCGTATTAGCCAGGCTAGGGAAATACTTGGACAGTTTATGCTTTAGACAATGTCCATACTCAGTCTGTGGCCAGGCAGGATTATGGTGGTTTTTTTGTCTTGAACGATCACAAAATCTGATGTTGATATTCTATGAAATTGTTTGTTAACAGAAGCGCTAAGTCCTATCTGTGAGCACCAGGCCAGCTCCTGGGTGTCAGAGGCTGCTTTTCTCTTTCTCAGGAGAAATAGGGGAGATTAAACTTGACTTTTCCATATCTGAGGCATCATTATTAGGGCCCATTCTCATATTTGCCTGTGTCCCACGCCAAAGTTTTCCATCTAGTAATACTTATGGACGTGTGACTCCCTTGAGCATCATAAAAGAGAAATCACATTGATTGTACAGAGACAGTAAAAAGATTATACCTCTACCCAGTGCCATCAGCCGAAGCTCTATCCTGAAATGCTTTCACTGGCTCTTAAAGATGCTTATGGATCCCAATGGACTAGTGGCACTGTTTTCTAATTTAAAATATTTTAATTAAATAAAATCCTTCCTGAGGAAGAAAGAGCAAGCCAGATTGGAGTCTGTCACCTCAGTTGTTTTCTGACTTCACTGATATGACAAGACAGCAAGTTTGGGTTTTTCCCCATCTCTCTCTTCCCCTCCTCCCTTTAATGGCCTGTCAAAAGGTAATTCCATCCTGTGTTGGCATTAATGCCTGCTGTAAATAAAGAGGAAATGGGAGGAAAAAGGAGGAGGGAAAAGAGGAGTGTGTGTGATAGAAGCTAGATTTGCAGTTCAATTGCAAGGCATCTCTCCGATGTCTAGACACCAGCTGCCTGGTAACCATGGGAACCCACTAACTTTGGCTGATGGGCTGAGGAGTAATGACTCTCAGGAGATCTGGGTGGCAACATGGTGGTGGGGGCAGAGGAAGGAAGGTTGGGAGAGATGGCATGGAGCATATTAGAGTAATATGGGAGAGAGCAAGAGAAAATAAAACTCTTTCTGTGGAAGGGTGGCCTTAACCTTGTTACCATTTTTTTCTCATACACATTAAACATGTGGTGACAAGGTACAAATCTGCAATACCCGGCAGGTGTCAGGACACAGGTTGCTAAAGATGAATAGCTGAGCTGGAATGATTATATCCCCATCAACCCCCTGCCAGTGCCAAAGTATTTCCTCAGTAAACCGAAGCTTTCCACGGTAAACAGACATGATCAACAATGGTCTGAAGCCTCAGGAGTAGGAAGTTCCCATCCCCGAGAATGGCTGTCACTTTTACAAACACTCAGCAATGAAGATTAATCACAGCCCTTTACATCTACAGTGTCCTCCCTTCTTGTTGCTCCCATTTTCTCTAGCCATGTGCAAGGGCTGTGGATGGTGGGTGATGGAGGATGGTGGTAGGAGGGAAGGAGCCTGAAATGAAGAGTTACCAGTTCAGGGTGAAATCTTCAATCCTATAAACAGATTTTATTCTCTTATTCATATTAGATTTCTATCATCAGAGGTTTCCAATCCATCAATTTTGAAGCCTTGCAGTTGCTTGCTGTCACCCTGCTCCTTCTTATCATACATTCCTTTTGATTGGGATTTTAGTAGCACTGGCATCCCACCCCATCCTTCTCATCATCTAATTCTGTGCCCATTCCTACCCCCTTCCCACAACTGCCCACCCCATTTCCTTGAGAAACCACATACACACATTACCCCTCAAAGACCTCCAGCCTCTCTGGTAATGCACAGCAGCCCTTTCTCATCCAGGTTTGTCTACAGCTATACAGATTAGATTTATTGTCTGTCTCATATTGTTTTACCTTTGGTCATGCAACCTTGTGCACCACAGTTAGAATCTAATAGAAGACCTGATGGTTTTATTGGAGTTATCTGGGTCACAAAACTGTTTCTAATTGTGCAAAGCTAACAGATGATATGAGCATTAATCCTCGGACTCTGACTGATAAAAGCCAACAGAGATGCATGAATACACACACACACACACACACACACACACACACACACACACACACACACAAAAAAATGTATACACATTTTAAGAAAGGAAAACTGTATTAAAATTGTAATACTCAATATATACCAATAACAAAAGATGAATACAAGTCACATGTGACTTCTGCAATTACAAGAGGTGCTCAAAGTGGTTACCATCAGCGTCCAGACACTTCTGATTACGGCGAACTACTGCCTGAGCAACATTGACCGAAGTGTCCACTTGTATACATTTTTTGGCACGGTATTACACACACACACACACACACACACACACATAAACATAAACATACATACTGTAGGTTTTTATGCAATGGTTCCTCTCAAAAATGCTCCTGTGTGAAAAAATGTCTCAATCATATTGAGCTATAATCAACATGTAGACAAATTCAACATTGTAAAAATGGCTACTAATAAGTAAATGCACATTTAACTATAATTTATGGTAAATAGAACATTTTCACCCACCAAAGATTAAATTCATCAAAGATTAAATCCAAACAAAGATTAGATCATCAGATCAATTGATCTGATGACTTTGATCTGATGATCTAACGTGAGAGAAAGGCGTGCTTGCTCCTAAGCAAAGGTCTGTTTTGGCCATCTATTCCCAGTCAGGGTAGAATTCAAGTGGTTTTGAATTGCTAAAATGGTTCTCTGCTTTTGAAGACATATCTTTTGCATGAGGAGATGAAACTGATGCATTCCCTATAACTTGTGCTCCCTGAAGGGAGTGACCGTGAAGCAGTAGGACTAGGACAAGGATCTGGTACCACTGACACAGACCACTTACAGTCACTGTCAAGTTGCCAGCAACTTCCAGTCATTGCAAGGGATAGCATTACATGTGAGAACTATATGAGTCACCAAAGAACTTGCAGGGGCAAAGGAACATGGAGGAGCATCTTCCCAGGTGGCAGAGGGGAAGTTTCTTTACTGGTGATAAGGAGTGAGGCAATTGAATGTAAGAATGATTGGGGGTTACCTTTGCCACCTATGCATTGACCATAAGGGTTGACTCAGCTACTGTAAGTAGGTACCTTCTTCCTCACTCATTGAATCGATCACATCTACTGGGCATTCACTATCTGTTCTAGCTGCTAGGGATACAGCAGTTTACAAAACAATAATAAATAAAAAAATATCCTGTCCTCATAGAACTTATACTATAAAGAAGTAAAATGTATAGCATGTTAGGTGATGGTAAGAGCTACGAAAAGCATAATGTTGGAAAGGAGAATAGACAGTGCTGGGATGAGGTAGAGTGAGTGACAATATCAACAGAGAGAAAGTCTCTTCGAGAAGTGACATGTGAGCAGAGAGCTGAAGAAAGTTAGGGAGTGAACTCCATGAGCCTCTAGAGGAGGGAGGTTTCTAGGCAGAGGGAACAGTAAGTAAGGGCAGACGCCCTAGATGTGAGCACACGTGGTTGTTGGTGTTGTAGCGAGGAAATCAGCATTGCTAGAATGGAGCAAGAAAAGGACAATAAAGGAAGGTGATATCCAAGCGGTGACCTAGTGGGGAGGGTGCTAATCAGAGAGGAAATTGAGGTCATTTTAAGGACTTGGATTTTATTGAAGTGAGATGGGTGCTAGAAAAAGTGAGATGTGCTCAGGTTCTAGATATATTTTGATGGTGGGGCCAACAAGATTTGCTGACAGATTGAATGTTGTTAAAGAACAAAAAGGGTCAGGGATCATTCCAAGGTAGATGGCCCGAGCCTCAGGAACAGGTAGGCTTGCCATTTCCAGAGGTGAGGAAGCCTTGAGAAGGAGCGTGTTCAGGGAGAAAAGACAGGCGTTTGGTCTTCAAAATGTTTAAGTGAAGGTGCATATTAGATATACAGGCTGAGATGTGGAGTAAGCAGTTGCTTGGAGTGGAGAGAGAGGTCTGGGCTACAGACGGGAATTTATTGGGTCATAGACAATATTTCAAGCCATAGGGAAGAGAGGAGAGGAGGTGCAAGGAGGAGGATACTCCAACAGTTGGAAACCGGGAGATGAAGAACAGCAAAGGAAACTGAAAGGGAGCAGCCACTGTGTCAGGAGAAAAATGAGGAATAGGTAATACGCTGCATGAGCAGTAACAAAAAATATTCCAAAGAGTAGAAAGTGACCAACTATCAAATGCTGCTCGTGGGTCAAAGCAGACGAGGCCCTAAAACTGACCATTAGATTTTAGCAATGTAGAGGTCACTTGCGACTTTGGCAAAAGTTATTTCCGTGGAGGCTGAGAGGGAAGGTGTGATTGTTGTGGATTCAAGAGAGAACAGGGATAAACAAGTTGGAGACAGTGGGTATAGATAACTGTGGCTAAGAATACTGATTCAGGAGCTAGCCTGTTTGAGTTTTAATCTGGAACCCATCACTTCCCAAATGTGATACCTTGGGCAAGTTACGTAACCTCCCTGTACCTTGATTTCTCCACCTCTGTATAAAATGGGACCTAGTACCTACTTCATGGGGTTATTGTAAAGTATGATACATATAAAATACTTAAATGATATGCTCAGTAAGTATCAACTGAAACAGTCCTTATTGTCACTTCTCTTAATCCAAAAAAAAGACAGAGTCCTTGTGAACAAGTTCTGTTATCGGCTCTGAAGACTAACATAATAAAAACTGTTGTTTGAGTAACTATGATGAAAGCTGCCAGCCTTGCTCTACTCTCATAGTGCTTTATACAGATTTGGACTGAACCACCTCAAGGGAGTGTTATGTTTCATTTTCCACATAGTGTAAGGTCCTGGTTTAATAAAAACATAGTCCAGTGATCCAGAGTGTTTAATGAATTTGAGGTTTTACAAGCACTAATATTCTTTAACTCTGAAAGACCCCAAAAGATTTTTTTCTGATCACATTGAACTTCAGTGGTAGTTCATATAAAGTACTTTAAAATATATAAAATTCAAAGTGTTAAGGCATTGATAGTTCTGTGCTACAAAAACAGTGCATCTGGCGTTCTGTCAAACAGACATCTTTATCAACTAACACTGCTGCATTACAATAAAAATTGGCATTTATGTAGTGGTCTTGAAGGGTTTTATGATTATGATTACTATACTTCTAATGCTGTGCATATTTTATTATAGCCCAAATCTTTCCCAGTTGTAAATTCAATAACAACATAGATGGCAATTATTAATCAAAACACTCAATTAAAACATTAACCAGGATGTTCCATTCCCCAATCACATTGGAGAACACAGAATTTACTGTAAATGTGTTGTCCCTTTTTAACCTTGAGGGCATCCAAGTTAAATAATAAGAAGACAATAAAAGTAATTATATAGAGGGAGCAGAAACGAGACCCTAATGTAGTCACACGCACGTGTCATGTGGCCTAAGATAAGTTCTCTTGCTTCTGTTTGCTCATCTGTAAAACTGGGGCAATGATAGCCCTCATCATAGGGTCATTGTGAGGTTTAAACAAGAAACTCCATGTAGAGAATTTAGCAGAAAGCCTGGCACAAGACAAGTAAATGTCATTCATACTGTCATCATCATCAGTATTATTGTTACTATAGCACTTATTCTATGTTGGGGACCTAATAAGAGAACACCAGGCCAAAGACTGAGTAATTCAAAGCTATCAAATAAGCATTAAGTTGGCTCCCAATGTTAATTAAGGCTTGAGTTAACATTAGAAATTTAGAGTCACCATCCTCTTTGTGAGGAAGTCTCAATTAATTATAGGAGCTCAATAAACATACGCGGCAGGCGATATATTCATATGGATTTAGTCCAGATAGATGGCTTTCAAGGTGGGGCCGGAAAAAACAGTCTGGGCTGCCTGCAACAGCAGCCGCAGCCGTCAGGGCTTCAAGAGATGCTCACACGGCCTCCTGAATGACTGCACCCTCCCGAAGTGACAGGGGGACAAATGGCTGCTGTCTCACCACACATCTTCCCTTGCCATCTCCTCCACCTTCCTGCTGGCCCAGCAGGCACGTGCCAGCAATGAGCTGCCTGCCTCACTGGGGTCCTCAGCTCCATTAATAAGCCCTGCAAGGCTGATAATTGGGGATTTGTGGAGCCTGCAGGCTTTCAATAAGCCAGGTTGTTATGGAAACCGGAGGCAGCCCTCCATGCCCATACTATTGATCCTGAAAAAAATAAAATAAAATAAAAGTGGGGTGTTGAAAAGGATCATTCCAATCCGTCCTCTCTATCCTTATCGTTTTAAAAGTTCACTTCCAATTTTCACACATGAGAATTCACAACTATGCTCTTTTGGTTTCCTTCTCAGCACTCCTTACCCCTTTCTTAATTACAATTGAATTTTTTTTCACCTCTAGCAAAAAAAAAAAAAAATCAGTTGAGCAGGGTACTGTAGGAAACACCAGAGTAGACGCTCTAAATCTAATTTAACACCATGGCATCAATTCTGATTATTTGAGCCAAGAAATTAGCAATGAATGTCAACGTGCTTTCTTCACCATTAAAAAAAAACACACACACACAAAACAAAAAAACAATAACTGAACAGGATAAAAAAAATGGCCTCCGAGTCTCTCACTGGCCTCTCAGGAGGTATTGTTCTATAGCAAGATGGCCCCACCCACAATGAGTCATGGTATTGTGTTCAATGAAAGGAGTCTCCAACTCTCAAACTGTCAGAGTAAAAGGACACAGCTTTCTTGGACTACTTTTAAAAATTAACTGACAACCTCCTTACAATAAAAATCCGATTGCTCCATCTGGTTAATAAATTCAGGCATGATGCTAGAGCATAACTGACTGGGAGGCCTGTAATAGCACTGAATGAGTCCAGCCTGAAGGCTGCTGTGGGCCAGCATCATGGTCTCAGTCCCTACACTGCAGAGACCATTGTTTCCTGATGAACTTCCCATCGCCTCCCAGCAGAGGGCACCAGTGTAATTCTGTTCCCAGCTGTGGAGCCTGGGTGGATAGCAAAACCAGGAAGAAATGACTCCAGGCAAGTGATGGAGAGAGGTAATAGGGTAAAAAATAATCTAAAACAAGCTATAGTGACTGCGTCTTACTTTAAAGCTGTCCTGAAATGAATTTTTATTTTTCAGTTCTTCCAAAATGATTAAAACTCAACCTAAATACCGTTCATTTAAGCTGCTTTATCGAATAAACCAAAATTATTATTAGTCTTTGAACTGAATTACTAAGTGTGGATTATACTTTTGTGTTGATTTTGTAAAAACAAAAGAGTCACTCTCTGAGCAACAATAATATAATAAAGCAAGAACTTCAACCACCCTCTCTTCGCTACGGCACTGAGCCAAGTTCTCTGACCATTTGAAGGCTTTCACCTAAACGGACGCAGCATATCCCACCTTCCCCACAGGGACACAAGCGCCTGGGGTCAGTATCCTCACCAACTCTCCAATACTTCGTTTCTTTCCTTTGGACCCTACCCACCATCCTGACCTCTGAATTCCTTCTCTGCAAGCACAGACTGAAACTTGCAAGCAGTCACGCACTTACACTGTTCCTTATTGGTCTTGGATTTTTTTTAAGACCATTACTTTTTATCCTCAACCAGATTGTAACTTCCATGACAATAGATATTCACTTTTAAACACCTATATCCTTCATAGTGCCTAGAGCAGCACGAATATTATACAGACTAATAAATATAATTAATTGAAGGGCAGGGAAATACAGTTGTTGGGATCTGTGGGTTTATCTTCTCTATTCTGATACTAACTCGTTGTGTGACCATGGACAAACCACGCAACCTGAATCCTTGAGTATGTTTCATCTTCCATTAAAACACACAGTTATACAACCTCTCCTAGAGATTGAGTAGAGTGGCACTTATGCTTTTTGTGTCATGGTCCCAGAGGAGTATCTGATGAAATATAAGGACACAAGGCTATCATCCATTTATATATATACACACAGTATATCATGTTGCAAATAATTTCAGGGAATTAAAGGACCTTCCTGAAGCCCATCCAGTTCCCAGATCTATGTGTTTATTAAGTTTTCTTTTAGGTTTAAGACGAAGATTGAACCAAGATATGACAGTTGATAGCTGGTATCTACCTCGAAAGAGTATATTAGCTATTTCCCCTTAGGGGGCCCCAACATTTTCTATTGAATCCCTGGATTGCAGTTTCTGAGGGACCAATTACCTGGAGCCTAGATTAATCCTAACATCACTACCTGGTGGCTTTGGCTGACTTCCAGGCTCAATCACTACTGATAATGTAAAGACTTGGTTATCTTGCTGAGCTACAAGGTAAGCCAAATAGAATAGTCTCTGACTCCCAGAAGAGACTGCAAACCATTGTGTCTCTCTTGCTGGCCATAAAACACACCCTATTTGCACATTAATTTCCTTCATAAAATCGGAAGTGTAGTGACAAGGAAAAAAGTTTCCTAATAGCTTCGGTTAAAAGGATCCAGAAGCAAGGGTGGCTTTCTATTAGGATCTGACTATGTGTTCAATAAAACACCATAGTAGGCACTTTACATGCGATCTATTGAATACTAACAACCACTAAGTTCAGCAATGACAATATTATATTATTTCACAGATGACAAACTGACGCTGAGCTAGTGGCATAGAACTGGTTAGGGAGCAGGTCTCTGATTCAAACAGACAGGTTTTCTTCCAACACCTGTGATCTTTCTCTTGCACTGCAGGCCCTCCTAGGGAGGGAGTTGACTAAACCCATGGCTGTTGCAATTCTCTGTCTACTGTTGCAGGATCCATTAAATAATGCACTTTTCTTTCATAGTACTTTATACTCATTGAAATTCTTTACTTTGTACCACCAAAAAATAAAAATAAGTAAGGGTTCTCTTAATTTACTAGATTAAAGAGTCTCTTCCACTATTTTACCTATGGAAAGATGACAGGCCGTCCTTGCTTTTACTACCTCCAACGTGAAGATCAGCCCAGAAAATCTCCATATTGGGAGGGGAAAGTATGTGAACTAGTTGCTTCAGACTATCGGAAGAACGGTAAAGCAAAGTGATGTTCATTGAGGACTTACTCTGTACCAGGTTCTTTAAGTATGTTACGTCATTAAATTCTCACAACTGTTCAAGGTAGCATTATTATCCCCATCTTATGAATGAAGAGGTTGGGGGTTAAACAAATCATAAAAGCCACACAGTGAGAAACCTGGAATTGAACCCAGGACTGCCCATTTCCAATACTGCTTCCCTATGAGGTGTTCTAAGTAAAGAGAGAGAGAGAGAGAGAGAGAGAGAGAGAGAGAGAGAGAG
>NW_017732068.1:653841-690105 GCF_001890085.2 Hipposideros armiger
GAAAAGCGAAAAGAAAAAAATGTTTCTGAAACACACCTTGGAATTCATAATGTGTTTGTATGAAAACAGTCCCACATTTAAACTTGTAGGATAATGAAGCTCAGCTTCTGTTTTCTTTCCCTGCCTGGACGCAAGCAGAGGCAGTGTCTCATCTCTTGGTTTGCTGAGGCAGGGCTGGCTGGGGACTGGTGCTGCAGAGGGCTCTCACAATAATGAGCCTGGTGTGTGTTGGGAGGTGTCTCTCCTTGGGGAGCCAGGCCCCATCTGCCACTTAGGTCTGCTCAGAGACAGAAAATCCATTTGCCAGGGAGCCCTTCAGGGCCTGCTATTTGTGAAGTCAAGAACAGAGAATGCTAGAGATGGAAGATGCCTTTTATCAGAGAGGAAGGTACATTTGTCCTGCGCACGCCAGAGAGTGTGTTAGCAGCAGAGCTACAGGAAGCCCAGTCTCCTGGTACCTAGCTCAGCGCCTTTCCTCTTCTCTAACTACCCCTCCCAGCCCTGCTTACCCCATGCTTTCTCCTCTAACTCCCTCTTTCTCTTTTCTGTTATACCTTCTCTTCTTCCTCTACTTCCTTCCTTATTCTTTCTACCTCCTCGGATACTTACATTTCTGGTTCTCTTCTAATTTTCTTTGCCCTCTTCTTTTCTCCCGTTTTTGACCCTTTTCTTCCTGCCGTCTCTTTCCCCTTTCTTCTTCCTTCAGCGAGAAGCCCCCGCCCACATCCCACCTTGTTCTTCTTAGGGACCCGAACTTTTCACACTCCATCCAATTTTTCTTCTGAGCCAAACACCCTCATCCAGACTCAGAGTGTCTGGGTGCCTAGATGATGTTCAGAAGTAGGTCATAGAAAAGAGGTTGCTAATTTATAAATTCTAAAAGAGCTAGGCTGCAAGCAATAAAAATGGACTGTGGCCTGAAAAATTCTTAGCTCCTTCTGTGGGCTTTAAACTGGGAAAAGGAAATAATTCTTTCCCTTTCTCAAACTGCTTATGAAGAGAAATCTCTCCCTAGGTGAAGTTCATATTATTGGTCAATCAGTGGGCATCCACTGAGGGCTCTCTGTGTGACGGACTGCATTCTGAGCACTGGGAATACTGTGCTTAAGAGCCCAAGCCCTGTCCTTAAGAAATGGAAAGTCTGGTGAGAGATATATAAATAAGTCATTTTATATAGACATATACAGTCATTTTAGGCACTGAGAGTGATATGGGAAAAAAATATAGAACTGATAGGGCTGGCAGGGGTGGCACCATTCTGGTCAAATGATCAAGAAAGTCTCTGAGCAAGTGACATCCAAATAAAGACCTAAATCTAAGAGACCACAGTGCTAAGAGGCAGCTGTGGAAGACCAAGGAAGAAAGCAAGTGCAAAGGCCCTGAGGTAGAAACAAGCTGAATGTGCTCAAAAGACATTAACAAAGATTGGATGGCTGAGCGGCCAGTTAGCTCAGTTGGTTTGAGCGCAGTGCTCATACCACCAAGGTTGCCGGTTCGATCCTCACATTGGCCCACTCAGCTGCACCCTCCACAACTAGATTGAAAACAACTACTTGACTTGGAGCTGATAGGTTCTGGAAAAACACACTGTTCCCCAAGAATCCCCAATGGGGGGAGGAAAAAAAGAGAAGAGGGCTTGCCTTGGACTCTAAGTTATTATTTAAAAAAACAAAACAAAAAACAGGTTGTATGGCTAGAGAAGAGCAAAGAAGGTCAGAGCAGAAGGACATAAGATCAGAGAGCTAAGCAGAAGTCAGATCATATCTGGCCCCTAGGCCATGGTAATGATTTAGATTTCATTCAGGTTGCATTGGAAGGTTTTATGTAGGGTATTTATATGGATAGAGATAAGCTTGTAGCTTTGTATGAGTGGTCTTCAGAGCAATCTATTAGAAATTAAAAGAATTAGCTGCAGCCTCTGAAACCCTAACCCTGATTATCACGACAATATTGGATCTACTCCTTTTACCCAGCCAGAATGTTTCACATGACGTTAACCATTCAAGTGACATTTAGGATGTTAATATCTGGAGTTAAATAAGAACTAGCCCCATTACTCATGGGTGTTTTCCTTTCAGACGTCCTCCAACAGGTATAAACAGCTATCATCCGCTGGGGCTGAGGATTGGGAGAAAGAAAGGAGGCAGATTTTTTAGAATTCTTGAGACAGAGTTTGGGCTTTAACTTTCTAGAAATCTTTTTTTTGTGGATATTTCAACATTACATACATGGAGTTCCTTAAGTGGTATCTCATCAGAGAGACTGTTTTGTTTGTATTGTATAATTATGTTGCAAATCGAAGTCAAACTGAACAATACTATTGCATGATTAGTGTTTCTTTTTCCTAAGGACCCAGAAGTCATGGACTAGTAATTTTACTTAGCTTTGATTAGGTAGCCTTGGGTGAGTCATTTACCTTCCATTTGTTTATAATTTGTATTATACCCAAATTCTTAGAATTTGAATAATTCCTGTAATATATCTGGGAAGACTGTCTGTAAAATAGACATTTTAAGCTAAGTATAGAGTGGACACCTGAATGAAAAGATGAGTTCTGAACTATCTTCAGTTAAGTTGTAATCATGCCAAAATTCAAGGACTTTTGAAATTGGCCTTCAGTTTAGAACAGTAATTTTCAATAATTATTAGTTAAAATATCAAAGTTTTACCAAGATCCAGAAATAGTCAGCGGGGAAATAGAGGATTGTGGGATTGTGTTGGACCTAGATCTCTACCTGCCTGACTTCTGCAAAATAACCCAATACCCATAAGCCACTTCTGAGGTGCTTGGAATTCCTGGGCTCCAAGTGCAAGGAATTCTAGGGTTCCAAGGAGCATAATTCAAAATTCACTGATTCAGAGCTTTAAAACAAGGCTTTAGAAAATTAAATGTCCTTGAGTGTATTACTTATAAAACGTTATTATAAAATACATTTTTCATGGCTTTAATACTATATGGTTCCAAAATCAAATATACCTAACACCACAGTTAGAGATTACTCAGACTAATCCTATCTGTAATTGTACACCGGAACTGTAATATGAGGGGGTGGCTCCTGTTGACCTAAGTAATACACATAATTTACTTGAATCAATATGATCGCAGTTATCCATGCTCATTGTGAAGACCAGCTGCCGTGAGTGAGAGTGACAGATTTGGACTTGACGTTAACTATTTGCAGGCCATAGGTACAAAGTCATTAACAGGGAAATTCCTTAAATTTGTACTTTTCGAACTGCGCTTAACATCCCAAAGAAAATTCATTTGGAGAGGAGGGATAGAAACAGTAACAGGAGCTCTGGGCCTCTCCGGCCATCTCCACTTTCCCCTACCATTCTCAACCAGATCAGCTCTCTTTCCTGGGTTAGTATATATGTATTTGAAAATCACTTGACCAAATGGTGCCTTGGCTAAGATTTATGAAAACGTTTTATTCTCCCCTCTATGAATTCATTGTTTCACAATGCTTCCCCTAGAATTAAAAACATCATTCACACAAAATTATTAGGAGGAAAGAAAGAGGCAACCCTTCCTTGGCCAGCTGAGTAGCTCAGTTGGTAAGAGCACAAGCTCTAAACAACAGGGCTGCCGGTTCAATTCCCACATAGGCCAGTGATGCTGCGCCCTCTACAGCTAAGATGGTGAATAACAGCTCGACCTGGAGCTGGGCTGCCGTGAGTCTGCCGGCAATGGCATAGGCTGCAGTGGGTCTGGCTGGCAGCTGGCGTGCACTTTCGTGAGCTGCCATGAGCTGCCGTGAGCGGCCGTCCAATGGCCAGCGAGCGACTGCCTCACCCAGAGAGAGTGCAATGATAACACCAACATGGGCCAGTGAAGCGATGTCCTCCACAACTAGACTGAAGAACAATATGACAGCAACTTCTCTGTTCTCCTTCCCCGATTCCCTAGTGCTGTTCCCCTCCCCCAATTTCCCAATAAAATCTTTAAAAAAAAAAGAAAGGAAGGAGCAACCCTTCCTCTACAGTAGAAGTTAGAAAAGTCAGCAGTGATTACAATTCAATCCAACCCTGAATTCATCTCTGAAAAGATAAAAAAGCCTTTCAATTCATTCAAAAGGTGCAGCTCAGATCACACTTTTGAGTACAACATAGTCATCCCTTCAGTACAATTATTTTCTTAATTGAATAGCAGGTATAATTCTAAATTCTACCCTTTTCCTTAACCTCTAACTGCCCAACACATAACAGAAATCACTGCAAATGTTAAAATTAGTTCTCAAGTCATCACATACGTAGGTATATAATTAGGGGAGTGTTACATATTTATGTGCTTCTATACCGAAACATTGTTTGGGAGCTGATGATTTCTGTTCCAGTATTTTAGAGTTACCAAAAGTAAAATTCATTAAATTATTAAAATATATTGATTTAGGGTATGATGGAGCTGGCTCACATTGGCTACTGAGAGCAAGTTGTTAGCATCACCCCCCATCTGTGTGTTTAGTGACAACTCATTGGTAGGTTAAAGTCAGCCATGATGGGAATATTTATACCATACAGATTGGCAAACACTATAAATCAGGGCTTTTTAAGTGTGAGGTATTTTTTTTCTTACTTTCTTTCCTTCCTTCCTTTCATCCTTCCTTCCTTCCTTCCTCCCTCCCTTCCTTCCTTTCTTTTTTTTCTTGGGGAGCCAGTTTACCAGCACACCACTGCACCACTGCAGATATCTGATAAAACCATCAACCATGAATGATTTATGTCCTGTTTTTTTGTTTTGTGTGTATGTGTGTGTGTGTGTGTGTGTTGTTCTTTTTTTTTTTTTTTTACATTGTAACATATATCTGTGTGCAATCATCATGTACCTCAGGGCAAAAGGCCAATGACTAAAATGAATATAGGGAAAGACTGGGGAAGAGCAATATTATTTTATGATACCTGAAAATGTGATAAATGCTCTTTCTAACTCATGTTTCAAACTAATCCTACGATAGAGACTCCTGATGTGATAAACATGTAATCAGAGTCACAGCCTACTCTTGAATATGAAAAACAATTTCTTCATTTGTTGATTGATAGATACTCTTACAAAACCCACTTTATCAGCATATTAGGAAATCAGAGAAGGGTTTCTCCTCATAAAAGTTCAAAAGTGATATGTAATTTGACAACTGCACCAACCTTGTATCCAGAACACTGTTAATGTCCTATAAATACAGTGGTACATCTTAAATGTCTGCTTTTCTGCTGGGGTAAAAAGCATAAATAGTTAATCAGAAAGTAGCAGGGTTTTGCTTCATTTTTAGCCTCTGTTTTTCCTTTTTTAAAAACTGGCAAGAAAAAGGAAACTGATTTGTATCTTCTAATAAAAGCCCGGTTCTCCTATCAACCTACTATAGTTAGGCCATCCATATTAAAGAAGGAAGAAGGGAAAAAGAAATCTTCCACTGCTGCTATTCTTTCTAAAAAGATCTGATTACACCAACGGGGAGAATGCTGCAATGACATTGCTAAACTCTTACTTTCTTAGCCCTTTAAATTGGACTAGAGACAGTTTCACAAAGTGGGGCCTGTCTGTCTTTTTATCAAATACATGAGAGTTGCTTCAAGTTACAGTATATACGTGGGGAAAAAAAAAATCTGTTCAACCTCCCACTCCAATGTCCCCTGTGGTCTGTAGTATGAATGGCTCACGAGCTGTAAACAAATTATGTTTATACTACTGTGGGAATGGAGACTAGACAACAGGAACGGGAAAGCCTATTTTCTGGTCTCAGTCCCAAAACTGTGGGTTGGGAAACATATTAACAATTCATCCTATAGTGGGGCACAGCAGGTTCAGGTGACTCTTAACACCTTGCAAAGATTGCTTAGAACATGTCAGATGGGGAAAAGGAGCCAAGGAACCTGGCAGACCATTCCTTCCCTGGGTGTACCTGTCACATGCTGGCAAGAGCCACACACTCAGGTCATTCACAGGGCTGGAATGAAATGAATCACCTGCTTTCAGAAGGGAGCAGCCTTGGTTTCCTCCAGTTCTCAATATGGTTCTAAACATAATGCAAAATGCTCACATGGGTCTAGGAAGCTCTAAGTGATTTGAAATCTGGCTGCCTCGAGCATGACGAACACCCCTGTGTAACAACACGACTTCCCAGCAAGCTTCTATATTCAGGTTCCGAAAGAGCAGAAGGTTGACAGCAGCACAGCTTTCTGGGTGTGCAAGTGTCTGTCTCTCCTTGCCACTTAGAATCTGCATATAAGGTTAGAATGTGTTAGAACATGGGCATTGTCGAAATGGTGGTGATTTTGTGACCCTCTGTCCAACGCTTTTGTTTTATGAAAGGAAAAGCTCATACCCAAAGAACTCAAGGAATTTGCCTGCCCAAAGTTTTAATCTAGTTTCCTGGGTCAGTTTTGGACTTCCTCTACTGTGACAACATTGGTCATTCATTCTTAATTAATTTATCAAAGACTTACTGTCTTCTATTTTTCAATCATTATTATAAGGGCAAAAGATTCAACAATAAACACAACATAGCATGGAGGCTACTCTTTTGACTAAGGGTTAATCTTTAGAAGCTGCTGCTGACTTATGATGAATTAAATTATTTGTATTTTTGTGTAAATTTGAATGAAAGGTAGTTTCCTGAGTTGTTTGTTTGTTTTTTTAAATAAAAGGTATCCTTTTCATTAGATACATCTTGTCCTTCAAAGCTCGGCTAAGGTTACCTCAACACCAAGAAGTCTTCCTGGACTATTTTCCCCTGAATTAGCCGAAGCAAGGTTTTAATTTTCTTTTCTTTTCTTTCTTTCTTTTTTTTAAAAAATTGGGGAATTGGGGGATGGGAACAGCGCTGGGGCATTGGGGGAAGGGGAACAGACAAGTTGCTGTCGTCTTGTTCTTCAGTCTAGTTGTGGAGGACATTGCTTCACTGGCCCAAGTTGGTACCAGCATTGAGTTCTTCTCGGGCGAGGCAGATCAGTCGCCGGCTTCTGGACGGCTGCTCACTGTGGCTGCTGGCAGCTCACACTGGCTGCTGGCTACACACGGTAGCCCATGGCAACCCACTGCAGCAGTGGCTGCAGCCTACGCCGCTGCTGGCGACTCTCGGCAACCCAGCTCCAGGTTGAGCTGTTGTTCAGCATCTTAGCTGTAGAGGGCAGTGTCACTGGCCCTCATATGTGGGATCCGAACCGGGGCCCTCTGGCGTCCCAAGCCAGCTCTTAATCACCGCGCCACTTGGCCTCCCGCAAGGCTTTAATTTTCATACATTATAAATTTCATCATAGATAGCCTGCCTGGTCTCAGCCTCTAATTCTCTCCATCTCATTGTAGAATTGCAAGCACATCCTGGTAATACAACCAGCAGGGAAAGGAGCATTACTTTGCACACATGCCCTGAGAGAGACAGGGATGATCTTGGAGCCATTCTACACTTCTAGCTCTCCTGAAGAGTTAAGAAAACGTGCAGCTCATTGTTCTTCCAGATTCCCTGTGACAGCCTGAACTCTTAGGCAGGCCTGTCCCTATATATATCGAATCTGTGTGCGTGTGCGTGTGCGCGCATGTGCGCACACGTGCATCTACATACATGTTTGTGTTGGCAGAAGGGTAGACTACAGACTACAGTGCTTAAGCATATCTAAATTGTATTACTCACTTTTTCATACCCAACGCAAGGAGAAGATTCTTGAAGAGTATACAGATGTTCATCTCCATTCTATCTGAGAGATACATTCACCATGCACTAACAAGAAGGGACCATTTTAGTAAATGGCTTCGGGTCTCCATTCCCAAATCCAAAAGATTCCACCAACTCATACTAGAAAAAAAATTTTTAAACTAGCCTCAGGACTTACTTGACTATATATATGCTACCAGGAAAGAACACTAATATTGAGCATGATTTATAAGGAAGGGCAAATAGTCTTCCTGGGTACTTTTTTCCCCTCTGGAGATACCTTAAGAATTGTAGTTTCCCTTATAAATAGAATGATGTGAGATGATCAAACTGAAATATTTTATCTCCCACAATCCCATAATTTGTGATTTGAAGACTGAAAATATCTTCAAATAAGAGAATCACATCTAACTTGCTCATCATTTACACCATCTTTTCTAAGGATGTTTATAGCCCGGTTCCAAACACTTAGGCCTGTCGGGCAATTTCATTAATGGTCAAAGATCAATTACTGTAACTGTAGAGTGAATAAAAGAATTGCAGGAAAGTTGTCCTAGGCCTATTTATATAATTCTTATATTTTAATGACAGTCTACTGACAAAATCCTTAAAAGTGATCAATCACAATTATCTGTTAGACGCTGCCTTTGCTCTATACAGGAATCTAATGCTTTATGTACTCTCAAAGCTGTTTTAGTTACTTTAATAAAATAAGATGGGTATAAAAATAAATAATGAATTAAGTCTAAAATTAAAGTGAAACTACTGACAACAAATTATGGCCAGTATAGCTGTAGTTTTCCATCTCAGAAACAGGGTTAGGAGGGCAATAAGCAAGACTTCAAACCATATAAGAAAACATCACTGTCAACTCTTTATTTTCAATCTCAGGTATAAGGTAGATTAGAAATTTTCATTGAGATTTCCTCGCAGTCTCCTGGGCCTTTTGTGTAACCATAAACTTTCTTTAGAGCTGATTTATTCCTGGATTCTTTGCCCCTCTATCCAGACTTATCTACTCTCAGCCCTATCCCCTAAACCCACGATCTAATAGTTTAGAAAACAAGGGAACACAGGAAAGTGAGGATGGTAGATTAAGAGGCCATTTGCCCACACTTCAAAGATGCCTCTTTAACCTAGCATTGGGTACTTGCATTTGGAGCTAGAAGGCAGAGAAGACCTAGTTGAACACACTTACTTTACAGATGTTGGAACTAAGCCCAGAGGGTAGAAGGGCTGGTTTGAAATCATTAGCAGAATCTGAAAAGAACACAGGTCTCTTGATTTTAGGTGGTGCTTTGTCTATTGTGCTGAAAATAGAGTGTTTGCACTATATACTTCCTATAAGATATTGGCTCTATTAAAAACATCATACTATTCATTATTCCTATGAAAATAATTTATGGGCAGTTTTTTTAAAGAAACCTAGAAATAAATTACTTGCTAAGAGAGCCAAGCTTTATTGCTGTGAGATCAATAACTGGCTAAAGCTTTTTTGAAGAAGGAAGTATTATAATTCAAATTTTCTTAATTATACGAATTGGTCTGAGGTTCAGCACTTTATTAAGCCATTTTCTTATGGCACAAAATTCAAACGTGATTAAGAGGGCTGGCAAAACTTACATACACATCCCTTTCAAACCTTCTCCTGCTCATGCATGCTATAAACAATATGATGTTGGGAGATCTTCAAGGGCTCAAGTCTTATAGTTTTAAACAGCACCATTGGCTTCCTTTTTCCCTTGCTTTTATGTCTGGTTATAGAAAGCTTTTCATTCTTTATCTAATGAAGCTATGATTATGAGAACAGACTAAGAGTTATGACCACTCAATGCTTTTAGTCCATTAGATTGAGTGCCCTGCTCTCTCTTCAGGCTCAGCCAAATGGACTGACTGTGTAACACTTGCTCCTCTTGGTTCTTTCTCTTCCTTTTAATCCTTCTGGGATTGTGTGTGTGTGTGTGTGTGTGTGTGTAGAAAAAAAGAAAAAAATTGATGAATATGCATTAGTATTTGAAATATATTCTATATTTTAAGATGTATTGTTTGATTTTTCAATTCCAAATATAGTTTCACAGCTTTAAAATTGGGTGAGTTATTTACATGCCTTTCTGCTCATTCACTTCTTTATAAGGCGATGTAGTTATTGAATATGAGCTATAAAAGAAATGGATCAAAGGCCTCACAATATGAGTTTCTTGACTGACTCTAAAACACATTTCTTCTTATCTTTTGCTGCTTGCACTTTTTTAATTGAAGAGATAGTGATTGCTCTCTAATCTGTCCACAGTTCTTCATTTTAGTTATAAATATAAAGGTATCAGGGTCCTTTGGAAATGCCTTTGCCAAAAGAGGGTGAAATATAAACAAGAATTTTAAAAGATACTAATTCTTATAAGCTAAATTTAGAGTAGGAATCACCTATAATACATGAAATTACTACCATTTGATTGAGACCTGAACATTTCAATTTCTAATTTTTAGTTCTCCCAGAATATTTAATGGAGTCAGTATTACTCCTGATAAGAGCAATCAATTTCAACTGATCTTTACAGCTCTCTTAGGGCTAATAAAATGTGAAGGTCTTCAGACTAAGAACTACTCAGAACTACTTTAATATTCCCAATAATTTTGGGGTGATGGGCCTATGAAGGAATTATGACCAGGGACTATGGTTATATGGTTATATTAGTTACTGGATACTCATCTGTAATGTATGTCTGGAGTATCCATTTATACAAATGAGGGGTATGGCCTGAGATTAGGACACAATGTCAGGGTTCATAGACATCTCTCTTGATTCTTGTTTCTTCCAGAATAGTAGTTATGGGCGTGTCAGGGTTCAATATGTGGCCTCTGTAATCAGGCCATCAGGGTCAGGCTCCTGATTCAGCTATTGGGTTGTCGGAAAAGTCATGACATATTTTGTCTATGTTTTTCAAAGGTCATTTATTTATATAAAGAACAAATATCAATCAGTGATATATTGCCCATTTTGTTTGATAACTTTTTGCCATCTTTCAGTGAGCTTCATAATTCCTCGTTCATAGACGGACCTGTCTTTATTTGCGAAAAACTGAGCAAGGTGCTGATTTACAGCCTCATCAGAATTGAACATTATACTACACAAAGAGTTTTGAAGACAGCAAAACAAGTGGAAGTCTGATGGCGGAAGGCCAGGCAAGTATGGTGGGTGTGGCAAACATCCCGTCCAAGATCCAATAATTTTTGACAGGTGATCGAACCTGTGTGTGGTTTTGCGTTGTTGTGATGGAACACAGCTCCTTTACAATTAACAAGCTCTGGATGTTTCTGGATGATGGATTCATTCAAACTGTCGAATTGCTGACAGTACACATTCTAATTGATTATTTGGTTTGTTGGTAGGAGCTCAAAAAACATGATACCTTTAAAATCCCACCACACTGAGAGCATAACCTTCCTCTGATGAGTGTCTGCTTTTGATGTCGTTTGAGGCGAATCATCACATTGGGACCAAGAATGTTTGTGCACCACATTGTTGTAAACAATCTACTTCTCATCACCAGTTGTCAGTGGCTTCAAAAATGGATCGTTTTCCTCACGTTTAATGAGCATATTGCAGATGTTTATATGCGCTGTCAAATGAACTTCTTTGCATTCATGGGGAACCCAAATATCAAACTTGCTTGCATATCAAAGCTTCTTCAGGTGGCTGTGAACACTTCAGTGATGGATTTTCAATGTTTCTGCAATCTCTCGTGTTGTGTAACATGGGTTTGACTCAATCAATGCCTTTATTTGGTCGTCATCAACCTCGGTGGGCCTCCCTGACTGAGGAGCGTCGTTGAGATCAAAATCACCAGCACAAAATTTCATGAACCATTGTTGGCACTGAAGTTCTTGTAGAGCATTGTCACCATAAATTTTATGCAACTTTTCACAAGCTTGATGTGCGTTCTTCCCTTTATGGAAGTAAAACAGTAAAATATGGCAAAAATGCACAGTTTGGTCTTCCACCTTCAGCTTGTTGTAAAATCTCCAAAACTCAACCAAATTGTTCAATTTTTTTTTAGAATGAAGCTAAAACTGTCATATGTCAAGTGACATAGCAATAACATAGATGCAAATGACTCTAGCACTTCCCAAAATGAACTAGTGCCATCTGTCACAAACATGCGTCACGACTTTTTCGACAACCCAATACTTGTTAGCTGTCGACAATGACTAGGTGCCACCATCATCTCTCTAAACCTTAGATTCCTCATTAGTAAAGGGGAAGAAGAAATTATAGTACTTACACTACAGTGTGGTTATGATGATGAAATGTGATAATCCCCACAGAGCACTTAGCACAGGGCCTGCCACTTAATAAATGCTCATACAGTGCAATTATAGAAACTCTGTATTTTAAACCTTGAAAAAAAAAATCTTAAAAACTAACTCTCCTAGCTCCTTCTCTTGAAGATGAGACAACTGAGGACCAGAGAGAAGCAGTGGCCTGCCTAAACTCCCATAGTTGGTTGGTAGAAATATTAAGACTAGAATGTTGGTCTCCTTATTCTAGTCCACGGTTCTTTCCCCTGCGTTATCTTACTGCATATGCAAGCCAGAGAATGCCTGAGGAAAGTCCTGGGTCATATTTCCCAACAATAATCAAAATGTGTCATAACTGCTAGGATAGAGAGGAAATAAATGCAGGAATTGAGATAAAACATAGCGCCTTAAAAGAGAGGTAAAGAATTGTAGGGCTGAAGTTAAGGGATGGATATTAGAGGTCTATCAATTTGATCCATTTTGTCACTGACTATGCCTTTGGGCACAATACCTATTTACTTAGCCCCTATTCTCAGAATGTAAAAGTAGAAACGAAAATATTATCAAATGCCACTGGATTGTTGTCAAGAAACACCAATAAAAACGATTACTCTAGCAATATAAAAGAGCACCATAAAAACTTAATGATCAACAGTATTTAAGCAGCATGCCACTGAGTATCTAACAGGGTGCCCATGTTTTATAGACAGCATTTATGGACTTTCACAATCCAAATTTTCACTCTTTATGAGTGGTGTATAAATTTGGGAAGTGGTTAAAACCACATTTCAAATCAAAACCGCCTATGAGGCACTCTGCCAAATAAGTGTAAATATCCTCGGGAAATCTCACATCTAAGAGCTTGGTGGAAGTGGATCTAGCTTTCGGAGAGATAAAAATATTATGGATGGTTGGTTACCTTAGGCCTTAGGCAAACATTTTTCTGGGGAACATAAATAATTTCTTCAACTCCAGAAACAGGGGCAGAATATTTCACTTTCTTACACATAATTATCATTCCAGGAAATATACATTTTGCATCTCTTTTTTTTTTGCTAGTAATTTAGCCGTAGAGACACACATTATATAAAAATTTATTTATGGCCTGTATCAAGCTGCAAGAAGCACCGTCTCATTCTTATTGTGTCCCACAATGCCTTGGCACAGAGAAGCACTCCATACCTATTTGCAGAATTTGCGTTAAAATTACTACTGTGATTGTTTCCAACGCCTCTCCCTGAATTCCATCCCACTCTCACTACCAAGTGAGAACTCTTTTAAGATCAGCAACCATATCATATCCATCGTTGTGATAATGTCTAGCACAGTAGAAAGTTAATATAAATGGAAAGAAAAAAAGAAGGAAGGAAGAAAGGGAGAGGAAAAAAAAAAGAGAGGGAAGGATAAACGAAGCACACAAGGGAGGAGAAAGGGAGGTAGGGAGACACTAAGTTAATTTTTCTAGCCAGAGAAGGGCAAATAAAACTCCCTTCTTTCCCAGATTTTTATTAATGACCCCAATTCAAGACAGGTAATGAGACCATGAGAAGAAAATGCAGCCAAGATCAACCTACAGAAAATCTAGGGTAACTCAGAGTTACACTTCCTACTAGTATCAGTCAAGTAACCTGTGGCAGCCACCCCATCAACATGTCTGATTTCTAGCCACCTGGATGTGTTACCTTGGTAATACTATGTCATGGAATATGGCCACAGCAGAAATTTCAGAGTCCTCCACTGGGGAAAATCAGTAGGGTATCAAGGAGAAGAAGAGACATAGTAGAGAATGTCTTCACTGACAGCCCAGTGGGCACAGGAATACTGTCCAGGAGGAGACAGCAATGGCACAGTCATTAAAGGAGCCTTGCCAGTTCTCTCCGCATGGCTGAAGGAAGGCAGTGGCCTAGAGAGTCTTTCAACACTTATCTTCCTACAAAGGAATCATCATCAGAAACACACTGAAATCTTTTGATCATAGGTATGTCGAGAGATGGGCAGGCAGGCTGGCAAAGCAAGGAGAGGGAGGCATATTTGGAGGATTTAAAAAAAACAACTCCAAAAGTCCTAATGCAAATGGCATCCACCTATAACAGTCCCATAAATGGTAAATTAAGTAAAATAAACAACATGTTTATAATTTACAAAGCATTTCCATATGTATTAAAGCAGTGCTCAGATTTGGGACAAAATTTTTGACCCTCTTAACTGACAGAAATTGTCCTGAATTCTCTCTTTTGACTTATTCTGCCCTAACACTGCTCTACCTTTTCAGATGATCCCTCCAGGCAGTTATAGAATCCTAAAGCAACCCAAGGTAAGCATCCATTTCCACACAGTAGAGCCCAGTTGGAAATACTGTTATTTTAACCCAGATTTTAAATCCGGGTTAAATATATCCAATGTGAGATAGAGGAAAATGCCCTACAGGGCCCCTGGGAATTTGGGCCAGAGATGCTGTAATAGATCTTGTCACCTTTAGTTTCTGTGATTCTGTAAAATTCACCATATCCAGGTAATTTGTGCTTGTCACATACAGCAGACAAGGCTAATAGATCCATCAGTCCAGAAAGAAACTACAAGCAGCATTTCAGGACCTAACTCAGAGGACAATATGTAGCCAAAGCTCAGAAACAATGTAAAATAAATGGCCTGTTGTGATTACCTTCAATTTGAACTTGACCTACACCCTTCCATTACCTTTCAATGCACATAATAAAATCAGACTAATTGAGGTGTTTTTCAATGGAATTTGTAAAATGTGGGACAGAGCACACAAAGTTTGCAGGAGGACTATATGAATGAGTGAACAAGTCATCTATGAATTAAGTCAAGTCAATTTTCATTCATTTTATATTTGACATTTATTGAGTGTGTAGCACATAAAATACTTTATTCATTTGGATTATCATAAGTTGAAAAGTAATAAAACTAAATGTTCTTAAAAATATATTGTACTTTAAACTTTTCATTCATTCAAGCAGTCTGCTTTTCTATTAAACCACAACATGACTGTACACCTAAAATCACATCATGTCTTTCAGTCTGTGCTCACAACTATAGAAGTCCCAGTTAAAAAATATGGTCTAGAGGATGACGGGCTAGCTCAGTTGGTTAGAACTTGGTGCTGATCACACCAAGGTTGCCGGTTCGATCCTGCATGAGCCACTGTAAGCTGTGCCCTCTTTAAAAGAGTGAACTATGCCATTGTAGCATGAAAACAATGTGTAACCAATGACCATGTGTATTCCCCAATAAAAAAAAGAAATGAAAAAAACAATGCTCAGGCTGGCCAAGTGGCTCAGCATGAGCTCTGAGCAACAGGGTCGCCGGTTCGATTCCCACATGGGCCAGTGAGCTAGGCCAGAGCTGAGCTGCCACTGAGCTGCCGACAGGTGACAGGATGGCTCAGCTGGTGAGAGCACATGCTCCTAAAAACAGGGTTGCCGGTTGGACTCCCGCATGGGATAGAAGGCTATGCCCACCTGCAACTAAAATTGAAAACGGCACCTTAAGCTGAGAGGCCGCAAGCTGCCAACGAGCAGCCGGATGGCAACTGGACTTGGAGCTGAGCTAGCTGTGTCCTCCACAGCTAAGATTGAAGGACAACAACTTGGCTGTTCCCCTTCCTCAATCCCCCAATAAAATCTTAAAAAAAAATGGTCTAAGCAATGTCGAACATTTCTTATATTTTAAAAACATGATTAGGCTGGCTGAGCGGCTCAGTTGGTTAAGAGCTCACTCAAGAGTGCAAGCTCTGAACAAAAGTGTCGCCAGTTCAATTCCTGGCCCCAGCTGAGCTGCCACTGAGCTGCCAACAAGTGGCAGAATGGCTCAGCTAAAATAAATAAATACATAAGTAAATAAATAAATAAATGATTAATTTATAAGATTTATGAAAATGACATAATAGGTAGTCTGTCATATGCAAAGTGATTTCCAGCCATCTTATCTGAGGCTAGAATATTCAACCTAAAGAAAAGTCATTAACGATATTTGTTTTGTTGAGTAAATTAAAATCAACACCCCATTCTTTATAACATGCCTTACCTTTTCCAGGAAAAACTTCTTCTTAACCCCAAGGCCTGGCCCTGGGGCAGGTATATAGTTAGAATAAAGATTTAAAATGAGTCACTGATAGAAAGGTGTGTGATTTTGGGGGAGCTAGAGAATGCTAACAACAATAATAATATAATCTAGCTTTTTCCTCACAGAATTTGGGGTAACATGAAAGAGATAGGCCTGAAAATATCTAGAATAATCACTTGCCATTCTCTAGTATCTAGTTTGGAAAAATGGAAATGAAGGCTCATGTCCAATAATTACTTTGTCAATCTAGGATTGGTCAGATGCCAAAACATTTTCCAGAGCATCCTTATGCAGTGGGTCCTTTCCCAAGGGCACAGTGTGGTCCAGTCCAAATTTGGGTCCTTGGACACATCATGGGTTAAGTCCATGAAGTTCTAAAGGATTAAACCCAATCTTTCAAACTGGCACAGAAGCAACCTTATCTTTAAGGTCTTTGGGGCTGAAAGGCATTCATGGGTCATATGAGGCTGGGGAAAGACTCAGCAAACTGTTTGCCTCCCTCAGAACTATGGATGAGTGGGGTGGGGAAAGAGTCTAGTCTCCAGAGGTAAAGGTCTGTTGACTTTATCTTGCTCTGGGGATGCTCCCTTTCAATTCTGCACAGGCTCTTTGGTCAATAATAGTGAAAACACTCCAATTTGCAAGAACTCCAAACTAAAGAGCCTCCAGAGCCTTTCTGTAATCAGTCAATTTTCAGTTATTTATGCATATGGTAAGAAGTAGCATCTTTAATAATAAAATGATAATTTATGTTTGATTTCACAATATGTTCTATATTTGGGGTTTTTCTTTTGTTTTTGGCAACTTCAACAGACTTATTTTCCTAATTAGTTTGACCCCGACTAATGTTACAATTAACATTCTCTGAGTATACACACACATACGCACACTACTCACCAATTTGATGGTGGGGAGAAGGCCCAGTAACATATTGTCAGATAAGGGAAAGGTGGTCTGAGATTATGTTTTTGCTGCCGGCAATTCACAAACTAGATCATCTGAATCAATAAGGAGTTGGCTGTATTCATAACAGGCACTTCTTAGAGCCAAATCATCACATTCGCTAATTCCCATCCAGAAAATGGCCTCAGAAATTACTTACTAAACTAAGTCTAACCAGCACACAAAATATTTTTTTTGAAACCAGGATTACCTAGTTTTAGTGTTTATGCCAATCCAATTAACAAGATAATTGCCAGGTCTCTCTAGTACTGGCGGCTACACAGACCTGCCTGAGTTTTCTCTTGGGCTTGGAGATACGTGGGGCTATAACTGGCCAGAGTTAGTTCTTAGTCTTGTCACTTTGGGGAATTAAGCACAGCTTTCCTTGATTTCCTAAAAATGCCTTCTAGACCTTTCCCCTCTCCCTGAATGGCCCAAGACGCCTGGCCTTCCCAATAGGCTCCAATGGGCTACCCATCCATGGCCTCCGACCCTCACCGCAGCTCACCTAGCTTCTCCTCGGCTTGGCTGCTCTCTGAAGTCTCCGTTGGAGGCTGGGCTGTTCCCTTGGTGGCAGCATCCTCTGCAGCAGGGGTAGTGGCAGCAGCAGCAGCAGCAGCAGTGACAGCAGCAGGCACGTCGGCTTGTTTAGGCTCCTCCTTGGCTGGGGCGTCTTCCGCCTTAGAGGACAGCGAGTTGTCAGTGGAAGCTTTAGTGGCACTTTCTGTCTCAGCAGAGCCGGCCTTCTCCTCTGAGGGGGCAGGAGCCTGGGGGGCTGCCTGCTCTGCAGCAGCATCAGGGGTGTTCTCCCCTTTCTTCTCCTCTGAAGGAGTGTCTCCTGCTTTGCCGGCCTCCTCAGACTTGGGGCCAGTGGCTGGGGCTGCTTCAGTGGTGGCGGGGCCTTCTCCCCCCTTCTTCTCCACGCCATCAGCAACAGGGGTTTCATCCTTCTTCTCACTCACTTCAGCCTCGGCAGCGTGGGCATCACCCTTCTTCTCTCCTTTGAGCTTTTTCCTTGTTATGTGTCCGCGGAAGCTAGCCTGAATTTTGGTCGCGGCCTTATGGGCTTTATCTTCTGGTTTGATGCCATCTTGTTCGATCTTTTGGTCCTCATCATTTTTTTCAACCTTTGTGGAGAAAGTAGGGGGAAAAGGAGAGATGGAGTGATGTTTTTCCCCTGCAAATCACAGCATTCAACAAATATTTATCAAATGATTTATTCTACGCCAGGTACAAAAATCAGCAATACTGTAGAAATTCAAATCAAGCCTCCTCTGTCTCCATGGTAGGGGTCTGAATAGAGAACACACTATTTTTATGGGAAAACTCACGTCCTTTCGGCCCTCCAGAATCGCTGGCATTATTTGATATGTATTTCTTTCCCCAGCTCAATGTCTCTCCATTGCAAACTTAAACCAGCCTTTCTGTAGATGCGCTTTGATAATTCAAATCACATTCACCCTAGGTTTTAATCAAACAGCTCTGAAAGATAATGCCTTTTTAGGGTTTCTGAGTGGGACTCGGTTCAAACTTCATGATTTAAAAAAGTATTATGGAAAAGTCTGATTATTTTACACAAGATTTCAGCCCTGCTTATGAAATCAATAGATCTGCGGCAAACAGTATTGTAAAGGTTTAGACAACAAATTCTATCAGGGTTTTATGCAAATGCAAATGAATTTCAGGACTTTGAGGGTTTTGTCTGGAATGTGGTAACTCAGAATGCTGGTCACAAAATGATGTCTAATTTCCCCTGTGTATAAAAAAAAACCTGAATTTAAAAAAAGAATAGAAAACACTGTTTCCACTTTTGAAAGAGCAGCATATATTTACCAAACCCCAATTTCTTATTCCCAAAGCAATTTAAACCTAAAATTAGTTCTATATTATTATCTATAGAGCCACCCTAGTACTGAAAGCAAGAGACTAGAATACAAAATTTTTACCATTTGGTTGTAATATTTAAAATATTTACAACATGCTGTAAATAATTTTTTTCCACAAGGAAATTAAATCAGAAGATAGGAATAGAAGGTATAGTTATGGAAAGAAACATATAGGCAAGTACATAAAATTCTATATCACTCCATTGCTCACCATGGTTCCCCAATGTGGTTACTGATAGTCTCCATTCATTCCTTCCTTCAACTTTGGAGCACATAACTTTTCTTCACTTTTGTGAACATTGTTCTAAACAATGGGGAAATACAGCAGTGAACAATGCAGCAACTTTCCTTCAAAAGACCAATAATAAAAAGAGTGCTTCTCATGTCACAAGTCCTGTGCTTGGCCCTCATCTTAACCTTGGCCTGACCTTCGCCTTTGCTCCAGTTTAGGAGGTAAGCCACAGCAGGCCAACACAATGGTATGCTTTCCACCTGTCATACCAGCTCTGCCCCAGTGACCTAGATCCAGCTCATCATGATGCAGGCCTGTCTGACATAATTTGGACAAGCACATGAACCTCCTGTTATGTAGGTCCATCAACATACTAAGGGATCTGCAAAGTCACTTTTGAAAATAAGCTACATGTGAGAATAAAAAAGCAGGACTGACAATTTTCCAATAAAATTTAAGAAAAGTTTTCCTTCTTCCTCAGTTAACTGTGCATGTCTCCATACAAAGGAAGGAGTGGGTGAAAAGCACTTTGCAGAGGCCCCGCCTGCTCTCTGCTCTGGGCGCCATGCTGCCTCACTGCTGAGTTCTCTGATGCACCCCCACCTTCTCGCTGTCCTGCTGCTCTTCATGGTTCCTACTGGGACACACACAGCACAATCTGAGGTACAGGAGCAGCTGTCCCTGCCAGGAGCTCTCTGCTCAGAGATGGACGCATAACCCTGTTAAATTAACAGTTGTGAATGGAGCATGGAGCCAAGATGTGGTTAATTTATTTTACTCTAGCTTGAATTTTCTGAATGAGGCACCATCTTATGTGACAGGACATCTGCACTTGGGTGTTGATGCCAAGTGGTTCTTTAATACAAATACTGCTCCTTGGGGAATAGACAAACCAGTTACTTCAGAGTGGGCAGGTGTGCAGAAAAGACCCTCTGATGACTCAAGAAAGCTATAACTTTAGACCCCCCCCCCTTATAAGAACATAAAGCAAAGCTGATGAAACTCTTAGAAAGATGGAAAACATAAAAAGAAGGAAGCTGAGAATCTGCATGGGATAGAGAAACGTTATATGGATAAAGGAAGAGCTCCTCTTAATTCTCCCCTCACTGCCTCATTTTCTCAGATCATCTGCTGCTTTACTTTCCAAATGATCAGGACTTAAGTTTCTGTACCCAGCATTTAGGCTAACATGACTATTTTAAAAGGCTCAGGCTAGACTTGGGTGCCAAGATTGTTGCACCAGGCTTACCTGAACAATCCAAGAGTATAAGGGACAAAAGAGAGGAAGGCGTGGGCAGGAAGGGAAAAAACTATGAAAGAGCAGAGTCAGGAGTGAGAGGGGAAGGTGATCCTGGAAGAGCGAGGTACCCAGATGGGTGGATATACCCAGAGAAGGGATCAAAGTACTCCTTGGGATTGTAGCTCATCCTGGAGGGATGGCTGGACCACTTAAAACATTAGAGATTTAGGGAAACTGGATTCTAGAGATTGGTTGAAAAAAGACAACTTTTACGCATTTTTTAGATAGTCAGAGGGACAGAGACAGAGAGAGAAGGTGAAGGGAAAGGAGGAAAAAGGGGATGAGAAGGGAGGGAGAAGGGTAAGGAAGAGAAGAAACCAGCCTAAGATGACGCCAGACTTAAGTGGTTGAACAGAGGCATCCAGGCACAAAAAAATTTAAGGAAAGCCTGGGTCTTAAGCTAGAGAGTGCCAGAGTGTGTGCGTGTGTGCGTGTGCATGTGCGCGCGTGCGTGTGTGCATGTGTGCATGTGTGCGCATGTGTGTGCATGTGCGTGTGTGTGTGTGTGTGTGTGTGTGTTTCTTTCATACCTCTAATTGATTCTATTAATATGGTTCAAACTACGGGTTATTTTCTGGCATAATTATTTTCACAGTACTAGAGGTAATTGGACTGGAAGTGTATTTTTTTTGAGAGACGAGACAAGGAGGAAGACGTTTCCCTAGACTGGGTTCCAGACAGCTAACCCCAAGATGTCAGGCCACATAGACTTTTTCCCAGCTAGAATTAGAAGAGTTTACCTAAGACAAAGGATGTTTGAACCCAGGGAAACCAGAGCCATCAGTATGCTCAGCACAACCCTTTCAGTTTCTAAAAGAAAAAGCCATGGTGGCCTGGAAAAGTGACTTGCCAAAATTCATAGAATGAGTGAATGAGTCAGAGGCTCAACTTGTATTAGAACTCAGGCCCTCTCCCCTCCCATCCCCATCCCAAGTCCAATTTTATTGGAGTCACTTGGTCTTTCTTGTAGCAGACAATCCATAAAGCATCCTGTCCACATTCTTATTCATCTATTCATTTAACGATGCTGAGTGTCTGTGCTAGGCACTCTAGGCACTCTAGTGAGCATGGATACTACATCTACCCACACAGGATACACAAGGTTCTTTTTTAAATATGCTTTTAAAAAGTAACCTCATGGTACTTTAACAATCAGCAACTTACCAGGAACTCAGAGTAGACACCTGATCTTATAACCATCCAGTAGAGTAAGGCAAATAGATTAAATACGTGAGTTATATAAGGAGGAGAGCCATAAAAAATAGATCCTGGTATTTAGTGGCTAAAAGGTCAGTCCATAAGTTTCATTAAAATAGATTTATTTTTTAAACTTAGCCTTGCCACCAACAAGCTTTGGGCTGAGCTCTACCGTTTTCTGAGGGAATTTCCCATTTCTTTCATTTGTACATGGGGTTGCTGCTGTCTGTGAATTCAGTGGAGGACACTCCAGTGCAGGGTATTATATGTAGAAAGAGTATCATTACGAGTTGCAATCACTTTCTCAGGAATCTTCATTGCTGTAGCTTAGTATTTTTACTGACCAATACATTTCGGAGCTCTGTAATTTATGAAGTCTTAAAGGAAACTATGGTATGTGAAATCTTTACTTTTCAACCAAGGCTAAAATCTTGGATGAATATTAGTCTGAAGAAAATGAAGGGTATCATTACATTAATTCATTGAGATCTAGTCAAATTTCTAAATCCATTAGATGAAAGAGCTATAATTTTCATCAGTATTTAAGAATCATAGATAAGAAAGCCAAAAATAAGAAGTGGCTATTTAAGGGGCAGCCAGTTAGCTCAGGTGGTTAGATCACAGGCTCATAACACCAAGGTTGCCGGTTCGATTCCCACATGGGCTAATGAGCTGCACCCTCCACAACTAGATTGAAGACAACTACTTGACTTGCAGCTGATGGGTCCTTGAAAAACACACTGTTCCCAAATTAAAAAAAAAAAAAATGAAGTAGTTATTTAATACCCAACATTGTTGCTCTGGTGAATAGTTTCCTTCCCCTTTGAGGGAAGGGGTAGATTCATTTTAAGATGTCTAAACATTTTCATTCTTTATGTTACCAAAGAACTTTGGGCAAAAATCCACGAATGCCTGACTTTTAGAACTAAAATAACACCATCTATTCAACTGGGACACCCCACTTCATTTAACATTTTCCAATTATTATAGGAATACCTCAACCTTCTGAGCACAGAAAAACTTTGCCCTGTATCTACTTCTGCCAGTTATAAATACTACTATTATAATACTTCACATTTTCTCTTAAGCAGGATTGAATTTTAAATGTTTTAAAAATCATTGATGTACACCAATTCCTCTTTCTGAGAATATCTTTAGTAAACCAAAAGATTTAAATTTGACTGAACACAAGATATTTCCATGAAGCAAAGTTGAAAGGCCAGAGATATCCTAAGCAAAGCTTTCCTTAACACACTATAGTTTTCATGCCTATCACAATCTTATGCAGCCCTCAAAGGAAGCAGAATAAAGTGCTTGTGGATATACATGAAATCAGGATATCTATTTATTACTCAGTCTGTTTTTTATTAATAATTTATTGAGGTGAAATTCATATCAGAAAAGTTCACTCTATTTTTAAGCATAATTGATAGCATATACTTTAGAGAAAATGTCCAAATATTAAAGGAGTTTACAATGGAGCTTCTGTGCTTTCTTTGAATCTAGTCAAAGATCAGAAACCCAGTGAAATGCCCCTTATGGAGGAGAGAGAGGAGGATGGGCCAACCTTCTCCAGTTCTGTAGATGAATTGCCTTCATGCTTCTGGGAGTAGTAGGGAAGAAGTGGCCATTTAAAAGATGAATGCGCACTGCTGGAATACATGGGGTTCCCTCGCGCTCAGTCTATTTTAAAGATCTAACTACAATGGTGAGGGGGTGGGGTGTAGGAAGCAATGAAACTGCTGTGCTTTTGCCAAGAATTGTCATTACTTTTTTAAATTCTGATTTTCAGTCCAGTGAAAAGTCCTTTTTTAGTTCCCAGGCATGTGGGAGCACAAATATATGATGACTAAGCAATTCTCCAGGGGAATGTGAGACATCAAGAGTGATCTTGCAAATTCTGGCAGAATGGTAGTAAGGGAACTTGGTTTTCCCCTTCAGCTGCAGCTCCAGAGTTCTGATAAGCGGGAAAGAAATGTTCATGGGTTGACTTACTATATAAGAGAACCAAATACCCTATATTGAAAATTGGAATAGTATGATTAGCTTTTTAAATAATAGCTAGTGATCAAGACATAGGTCTTCAGTTTATGTTGATATATTATTTATTTAACATGTATAGCCCACCTGCTTCCAAAAGAATATGACGTGGCATATTCAACACACTATAAAGTACTATTGGAGAATTCATTTTCCATTCAAAAGAGTTATCTTTTATTTTATTTTGTATATTTGTAACTCTATTTGTCCCACAGACAGATAGAGAAGAAGCAAAGGGTATATTATAATTTGCACCTTCTAACAGACAAAAGTCAGCATTGGAAAGACCTTGTCTGTTTTGTTCACAACTGAATCTTCAGTTTCTCGAATGGTGTCTGGCACATAATAGATGTTCATTAATATTTGTTTAACAAATCCAAATTTTAACACCTCAATTAGTGTCATTTTAGAAAAATGATTATAGGCAAAGAAGTCTGAGATTCCATTTTGTCAACTTTTGTTGAAGTCCTTTATTTTCCAGTGATGGACTTCAAGAATATCTGACTAAGACAAATGTATGTTTCCTCAACACCTAACTGAATAACTGACTTCATATGGTGAAGTTGAACACAAAAACTAATTATGGAAATGAATCAGCAGGGGTCAGACAAGGAGGGAAGTCACTAAACTAAGAAATGACATTATGATATAGTAACTTTAAAAGCATGTAGAAATGTAAATAAATCTAAGATAAAAATAACCGACTTACATTCATCTTATCTATGGATTGGCTACAGTGATGTCAATCAAATTATTTTTAAAATATATATTTCTACTTCTCTATTAGTAAAATAAGTGAAAATATTCATGGGGATTATTGGAGTCTCTCCTCTTCCCTCTATTAATACTTCATCTGTATAATGAGTCCCAGGGCCTAAAATTGTAGACTGGGATGACTACTTCTTTATTATTTAAGGAAGGAAGCCCCTTTCCTCAAACTGGGGCTGGGATGAGCCCAGGGCTGAGATGAGGCACACATGTATGCACACACCCAGAGAAAACCTCTGGGTACGGCAAACATGGGCATAAGTCACCTGACTGAATCAAGGTCAAAGTCACTGATGCCCAAGCAAATACCAGCTGAGTCAGCTCTGGGAGAAAGGGGCTCCACCGTTGAGCAGTGGGAGCAGATCCTCTGATGAGCACTGCCTGTTCACTACATCTACAAGTGTTCACGACCTCTTCAAGTGGAATGTTCAAGAAGGAAAAGGTGGGCAAGGTGAGGGAGACACTAAATCCTGCCCTTCGAGAGGTCTCTGTGCCTATAGTGGCCACTGAGCGGGGAACAAAAAGGGAGGACTCCCCATCAGGCTGCTGAAAAGGCTGGAATCACACACCAAGACAAGAGTGGGACCATGAGGCTTCTCCCACTGACAACTGGAGAAAAAGAAAGAACAGCAGGCAGCCAATACATCTGGGGAAAAGACAGAAAAGCAGTCTACTGGCAGGCAGCCCCTTGTATCACCCTCACAGGGGAATTTCTCTCAATTAAGAGTTTGCAAGAGCAAACCACAGACTGAGCTGCTGGGGAAGGTGCTCAGAGCCAACCAGCAAAGAAAAGCTGGAGCCCAGGGAACACAAAACTGTGTCCCTTTCTCTCTCTCTCTCTCTCTCTCTCTCTCTCTCTCTCTCATTTCTCTCTCTCTCTCTCCCCCCCTTCCCTTCTTCCCTTCTTCCCTATTTTCCTTCCTTCCTTCCTTCCTTCCTTCCTTCCTTCCAGACACCACAAACTGTCTCTTGTTGGACATTCAGGAATACAGGACACAATAAGCATTTAAATTACTATACTCTTTCTACTATACTGAATAGTGATTAGTAATTTATTTTTTAAATTCAGCAACTTTCATAAATTACATTCTAAGTCAGTAGTACTTGATAAATTTTGTTCAATGAGTAAATGATTGAGAAAAACCTTCTTCATCTACTTTAATATACGCCCTTCCCCAAATATTATCACCCTTGGCCTATTTACCTTGGTTTTCCTTCTTTGTGCTTAGAATCACGTGACACGTACTTTTATTTCATTATTAACTGAGTCTTTCCTTTGGACTATAAACTTTCTGAGACCAGAACCTTGTCACTTTTGTACAATCCTCAAAGCCTTGGTAGCTAAAATAGTGTTGGCATATAGCTGATGCTCCGAAAATATTCATTTGTAATTAAGTGACTATGTGTCATACTATGTTAGTGATCAGGGGGCATGTAAATGGGCAGCACCCAGCTTGCTCGCTGGATAGCCTTGCTTTGCTCTGAAAAACTAATGCTTGGGGTCTGCATCAAGCCACTCTCCAGCAGTCATATTCCTCTATCCCCTTACGTTTCTGAGTGGACATCATATACAGTTAGTATAGCAATTCAAACCTCATCATAACCATGTGAGGATCACATCACTGTGCCTATTTTATAACTGAGACAATTGAAGAAACATAATGGAGCCTAGTTTATCCAGCTTATAAATGACAGCTCCCACCCTCAAGCCCACGCCTCATCCAGTGCTTTTTAATATAGAATATGGGAAGCCAATATTCCCTGGTGTATAAGAGCATGGGCGGTAGAGTTAGAGGTGTGGAGGTCTGAGTCTCTGCTCTGCCACTTAACTAATTACCAGCTCTTGACCTTAGGCAAGTCAGCCTCAGTTTCATTATCTATAAAATGGGGGGAATATCAGGGCTATCTCATTGTGTTGTCGTAAGAATTAAATGAGTTAATGTATATAAAGTTCTTAGCACAGTTCCTGACATATTGTAAATGTTCACAAAAAGGGTAGCGCTACTATTTTTCTCATCAGAATCATTGCCATCATCAATATCACCTCAGAGTAATTTCTACATTATCGTTAGACTAGGTGAAGACATGTTAATAAGATAAACATCAAAGGAGGTTTGGTCTTGACGCCTTATTTATCTGCACGATTGCTGGTACCCCACCCTGGAAGGGAGAGTCCAGTTCCTTAACTCTAGTATTACTGAGCTATCTGTCCTCAAAAAAAGAAGCAGAAAACTATCTAAAAGGTGCTGTAATACTCATTCGGGTTCTTTCCTATCCTTGGTAAGGGGGCAGATCTGTCTACATCGTCAACAGTAAATCACAATCCCACTCCTCTACCACCTAACACACACTAATTCTATCTTTTATCCATCCCAAAACCTCCACATGGTCCAGCATCTTGTTGATGGAAATCCACTTAAACCAGAAGTCTCTTCATTCTCAAAATATATGCCCTTCACCTGACAACCCCATCCCACACAAAAAAAAATCTCATTTAGCTACTATTTCACATACCTGTCTCACTGATCTCGCTGTATCCTATACACATCCAGTAAAACAATTGCCTGTGCAGATTCTGAGATCTACTCTACGTACTCAAGTCTGGTAAAAGCTGTGAATACAACTGCCAGACATGTCGTGGGGGGTTAGCTTAGGAGCATCTGTTCCTGAGGAAAGAGGGAATCATGATTTGGGATTTCCAACTCTATCCAATGCACCCCCATTGGATAGTTAGTGAAGCTCTTCTGAATGCCATTGTACTTAATATCTAGTGAGAGTACATAATATGGCATCAGAGTGAAAGTCATTATAAGGCCTAGCTGAATGGAAAAGAGCATGGAACACCATTTGCTAAAACAAACAAACAAAAAAACCAAAAAAACTCCCAATAGTTTGAATTTTTATGTTACACGTTACGAAGTGCTTTCAACTTCATAAAATTGTTCCTTAAGGAATTACAATAAAATAGGCTAAGCACGCATGCTATCCCCTTTATACAACAAAGAAGCAAGGCTGGTGGAAAGACCTACAAATGGTAGAATGGGTCTTAAACCTAGGCCTCCAGTCTCCTGCATTTTAAGAAACCAAACAGAGAATTCAATCTAAGAATTCAACACTCAACACTCAGAAAGTATTACTATGTAAAAAATAATCCTAATATCAGCACTAAGACTATTTGAAGAACTTTTTGATTAACAGAATTGGTCTGCGTTTCAGATCTTCTGACCGGGTCGCTCCAGAACCTCTATGTAGGAGGAGCTAGGGGCAGGCACGTGTTTGGAGGGGGATCTAGGTGATTTTTCTTGAAACCACACTTGTACAGCCTTTATACTGCCTTTTACAATATGCTTATTTATATAAGGTGGTTGGTGGGATGATATTGCAGAGACACTGCTATCTATCAACATTCATTTGCACATGCCTGAATGTTCTACCTCAATCACGAGGTAAGTGATTGCCCACTACAACAGTACTTGAGAAGTCTAAAAAAAGCACAAGTATGTTTTCTCTGATTTTAGAAGATATGTTGCTGTATTCTTCCACATGTGGAAAAAAGCAACTGAATGTTTTTGTCAGGGAGGGTGGGTGCCAGATAAAGGGCATACAGTTTGAGGACAAATAGACTTCTATTTTAACTAGGTTTCTATCCCTGAGCTGCTAAACCGTTTAAGGGCAAATGCACAAGACTGGAAAACTCTGGAAATCATAATTGAGTCTAAATTTGCTTATGATGTTAGTATCCTTGTCATCCTTCCTTTCTTGCCGCTCCCTTTGTTTTTGGCATTCATTTCTCTCTTGGTCATCAGTCACTGGCACTCATTGATTACATATTGGTTGGCATGGCTTTGGGGTCAAATGATTCGAGTTCAAATCCTGGCTCAGCCACTATTTAAATGTATGACCTGGGGCAAACTAATTTCTTGAGAGTTCAATTTCTTCATCCCTCATTGGGATATTTATACCTACTGTGCAGAATTTTCTTGAAAATGAAAAATGGTATTGGTAAAGTGCCTTGTACTTAAGAACTCAATAAGTGATTGCTTGTAAGAAGACAATATAACTGAAGTGAAAATTGCTACTTTTTGGAGACCAGGGATTAGGCACATTATTGGATAAATATTTTATGTTTTTCTATCTTTGATAGATCATAGAGGAATTTTTTCAGCGCTATGCACATTTCATAAAATAAATGTCCCCCTTAAAAAAAAACAACCCTTTAAAGATCATAAAAAAATACCTTCAGATATTTAGAGAATATAATATTAATAATACATTGAAAAATTATATAGTACTCTGTACCAAGCACTTCTCTAAGCACTTTATTATGTTTTCATATATATGTACACAAAAATATATTACATATATTAACTAATTTAATTCTAACAAGGCTATGCAGAGGGTATTATTATTTTACAGCTAAAGGGACATTAACTAACTTGCTCCAAGTCACACAGCTAGTAAGGGGCAGAGCTGGATTTGAACTCAAAATACTTGCACAGGTTGCATATGAGGTAAAATCACCCCAGGAAAACAGGGCTGATCTACGCATGCAGGTTTTTCCTTAGGGCTCCCAGACAAGGTGTCAAGTGGAGTGGAGGGTGGGAGAATCCAGAGCAGGGCTTTGTCGAGGCCAGTGCCTGCTCATGCTGGGCTAGTTCCGAATGTCTAAAGGACCAGACTTCCAACCTGTCACTGCCATTGCATCTTTCTTTTTCAAAATCTCTCTACGACAGAAAAGTACAAATAAAATTTCAAAGCAAGGGCTGAGGTATCATAACCTCATCACCCAAGTGATGCTGTGACTCATTTTCCTTGTGAAGCTTTTGACAGGGAAGATTCACACTTGAGATGTTGACAACAACCCAGAGACCAAGTTTCCCATTAATTCTGAAAGGAGAGAGAAAATATCAGAGAGCAGAGAAAGCAACACTGGAGGGAATGGGAGGGATGGGGCCTCAGGTCAGACATTATGGCTATTAAATTAAATGAGAAAAGCAGATGAATAAACTAGAGTCACTCTCATGCATTCTTATCAGAAGGAAGGGGTGGAGCAGGTGGTTAAAAGCAGGTTCTGTGATTTATTCCCAACTCTGAGAATTTAAATCCAACCAGAATTCCTGAATTAAACATTTTCCTTTTCCTTGAAACACCTATTCCTGTTATTTTCCTGAAAATTGTGGTGAGGAAGATAGAGAAATCCATCTAACTATTCCATGGACATCAATCATATTCTTGTTCTGATTATATTCTCCAAAAATGTCATATTATTTATGCCACATAGCTTGTTGGAGAAATTTAGTCACAGTGTTCAGCATGACACAAAAAACCAGCACACCTCCCACTTTACGGTTCTATAGGGAGACACACTGCAACCTTTGGAGCCATCAAAGACAGAAAATTACCTCTTATCTGTTTTTAAAACTAGGCAGGCAAATTCTACAATTTCTGAAGGAGTCCATATGAACCTGCTGTCCAAGGATTTAAAATAATCTCATCCTTGAGACAGAATAATTCAGCTGAATTGGGTAAAAATTTAAAAATATGTTAAGTCTGATTCTGAAGTCTTGAGGTTAATGAAAATTACCTTTCTTCTGGGTGTATGTAGACAACTATGAGATGTGCCACAACTCTTTCATAAGCGATGTCGCATGACCTAAAGTGTCACACAGAGAGCCAAGTCTGTGCTCAGCACTGTGACACTGCAAAAAAATGAGGATCTTCATAGATGTGTCCTAACATGGAGCTTTGGAAACTGTCCTGAGCTCGAGAGCTCCAGGAAGGTAGCAGTCACTCTTCCCACACTTCTGATTCATTCATCAGAAGTCATCGATTCCCCATATTCCTAAGTCAGCTCAGGACTAGACCCAAGGCTAGCAATAAAGGATTCCCCAGGCAATCCAACAACCATGTTTCCCTGTGGTTGGGACAATGCAACAGCTCCAGGCAAGAACAGGGGTCGGCAAACTGTAGCTCGTGAGCCACATGCGGCTCTTTGGGTACGTTCTGTCTCAAAAGTTTGCCGACCCCTGGAAGAGCCAACCCTGTCCCTCACAACAATTTAAAAATTATTCGAGAACCATAAATATATTTTTACATAATTACCATTATGTGAATAATATCCTATAAAATTTTTATAAATGAAACTATGATAGTTTTATTTTCATTTTCAATTTTACTTCAGAGCCACAGTTCGCGAGCCACAGTTTGTGGACCCCTGGTGGCTCTTCCGTCTCCAAAGTTTACTAACCCCTGGGCTAGAATAATTCCCTAGTTTTCAAAGTCATATCAAAGCCTAGTGAGCCTAACAAAATAAAACTGCCTAGTACCTATATAGCCTTTGTTATATCAGTTGAACTCTGCCATGTTATAGAAACACCCAGAAACATACCACAGAAGGTTTAAATCACTCTGGAGAATCAAAGTAATAATGGGAGTGGCTGGAAGTGATGGGAAAGGGGGTGTGCAGGGAAGATCTAGACAAAGATTCTCCTTTTACAAAAATCTGAAATTCTACCTTGGAACACCATTCCCCTATTTTGTGGTTTAAAACAGACACTGAAAGCTAACACTATATACCCTCTCTTAAGTGGTCTGCTTTCTACTTTATGCTACATATTGTATCAGATTGAGCTAAAATAGAATTATGATTTTATAACATGCCCACTCTCACCCACCCTAACCCCATCTCCACCCCCCCAAAAAAAACAAAAAAACTTTAAATATTCTTATTGCTTATCAGGCTAAGATGCGCATTTTAGCATTTGGGAAATTCATGGAATGGACCCAGTCTGCCATCCCCACTTCTCTTGGGAGCCCATCCCTTACTTTAGCCAAGTAAATCCACATCCTGCTCACTGAATACGTTCCCCACTTTGTGAGTTCTCTGACTCCACGTCCAGTGTGGCCCCTCTCAAACATTTCTCTTTCCTATGTGTCCGCTGAAACCCCACATATTCTTCACAACTCATCCCAATTCTCACCTCCTTTGTTGGAGAGTTTTCTTGCATCACCCTAAATTCACAGTCCAGCGGTCAGCAAACTTTCTCTGCAAAGGGCCAGACAGTAAATATTTGGTTTTCTAATTTCTAAATATTTGGTCTCTGTTGCAACTACTCAACTCTGTCCTTGAAGTGTGAAATAAGCTATAGATGCTACATAAATGAATGAGCATGGTTGTCTTCCATAAACTTCATTTATGAACTCTACATTTGAATTTCATATAATTTTAAAGTATTACAAAATATGATTACTCTTGATTTCCTGTCAACCACTTTATAATGTGAAAACCATTCTCAGCTTATAGGCTGTAGAATGTCAATATCTGGGACAGGAAATACCTTTACGTTAAAATCCCACTGCATACTTGGTTGGTTTTTTTGTTTCTTTGGTTGGTTTGCATTATAGTTATTAGTGTATTTATTCCCCAAATTCTCCACTACTCTGTAAACTCTTTGAGGACAAGAATATTCTCATTAATAATAGAGTCTATAATATTATGATTTATATTAAGAATACATACTTGGTCTTTGTCCCCATTTCTGACACAGAGATCCTAAAACCCTTGAAATTTCCTGTAATGAGAGTAATGAAGATATCTTTTGTTATGTTAATGAGATAACTTTTGGACCTCAACTAAGGGTGGGTAGGAGTTCCTTGCCAGGAGAACTAATCCAGTGCTTAGAGGGTTGGAACTCTCAGTTTCACTTCTGACCTCTTAGGAGGGGAGAGGGGCTGGAGGTTGAATCAAAATACCAGTGGCCGATGATTTCATCAATCATTCCTATGTAATGAAGCCTTCATAAACATCCAGAAGGGGGCGGCCAGTTAGCTCAGTTGGTTAGAGAGCAGTGCTCGTAATAACAAGGTTGCTGGTTTGAGCCCCGCATGGGCGACTGAGCTGCGCCCTCCACAACTAGATTGAAACAACTACTTAACGTGGAGCTGATGGGTCCTAGAAAATACACTGTTCCCCAATTTAAAAAAAAAATTAAATAATAAAATAAAAACCAAAAAGATAGGGTTTGGAGAGCTTTTAGGTTGGTGAACAAGTATAGGTACAGGCAGAGGAGCAGGTTCAGAGAAGGCATGGAAACACCTCACCCTTTACTCATATCTTGCCTATGCGACTCTTCCATCTGACTGTTTCTGAAATATATGTATACAATAAACCAGTAATCTAGTGAGTAAACAGGTTTCCCAAGTTGTGTGAGCCACTCTAGCAAATTAATTGAACCCAAGGAGGGGGTTGTGGGAACCTCTGATTTATAGCTAGTCCGCCAGGAGTATGGGTAAAAACCTGGACTTGCAATGGGCATCCAAAGCTGCAGGGCACTGGGAAAACCTCCAAGTTGTAGCTGGTCATCAGAAGCAAAGGTCAACAACCTGGGCTTGTAACTGTCATTGTAAGTAGAGGGGAGTCTTATGGGGCTGAGCCCTTTACCTTGGAACCTGATGCCATCTTCGTGTAGAGAGTGTCAGCACTGAGTTGAATAGTAGGACCCCCAGGTGGCATCTGGAGAATTGTTGTTAGTGTGGGAAGCCCCTCCCTCCACACTGGAATTGAATTCAAGATCCTTTTAGAGGATAACATTTATTAATAACTTTGTGCCAGGCACGGAGCTAAGTGTTTTGCATGGTGTGGAGGTTCAGAACAAGCTACCCCAAGAGGTGCTCCTGTAGTATGCAGGCTATTTTGAGCTAAAGGCAATTTCAGCCTCAGGCTTGAGAGAAACTTCTGCCTCTCCCTTTAGCTACCTAAAATAACTTGAATTAGTGACTTTACCCACATTAACTGATTATCAGTGATAACTTTGACCCACCTATATGTCAGGGCAAACTTTTATCTACTAAATTGACTAAACATCTGCTGTTCTTATCATCCTATAATGACCCTTTGAAGTTCCCAAGGCACCTTACCTCATCCCTAGCTCAGAATATCATATATACCCATGTTCCCTTTCTATCTCTGAACCTCTCCTGCATGTGGGGTCTCTGACTCTCTCATATATGTGGAGTTCCCATACATATACATATGTATTAAATTTGGTTATTTTCTCTTGCTAATTTGTCTCATGTCTATTTGATTATTAGACCAGCCAGAAGAAGCTTGAGGGTAAAGGAACGTTTGTTCCTCCCCCACAATGGAAAACCTCATAACAAATGTGTAAGTAGGTATTATTATAATTATAATGTATGAGGTATTATTATTATTACATATGAGGAAACTAATACTTGCGGAGGTTCCATATTTAATAAGCGTAGCGCTAGGATTGGACAATTTAGGTAGTCTGACTATAGCGCCCACCCTCTCTATTATATGGATTCTCTACCACTGTTTCACATAGTAAGGCCTCAATAAATGCCTGGCAAATGTGTATTATAGTTTGAATTAAATTCTGGTTTTTTTTTCCCCCTGAGAACAGTTTATAAATAAGAGGCACGTCTGAGGCAAGCAAGCTTCAGAGAATGAAGAAATGGTCGCCACTGAAGCTTTCCTGCTGTAGAAGGTCCTCTGCCCTGTTATCACCTAGCTAACTGCTGAACTCACATGCTGCACAAAAGCACTCAGACCTGAATCTCCTCCTGCGTGCAGCTTGAGAAGCGCGGGACAGAAGTGAGTGGTGGGAAATGCAGAGGCTTGCTGAGCCCCAGATGAAAGGCCATGCCTATGAGCTAGCAGCACGCCAGCTGCACTCCCAGAAGGAGAGAAAGCAGCTGCAGCTGGGAGGACACTTGTGTGAGAGAGAAAAAAGGCTTTTTTTTTACCATCAGAGTTGAGCAAGTTGCCTATGTGCGAAAGGTTTTGTGGAATAGAGGGAGATGGTGCTATCTCACTAGACAAAAGATCACACCCTCCTCCAGCTCAAGATACCTATCTCTGGGGACTATTTCTAACTGTCTCAGGTCTGGGTGAGGATAAGGCAGTGAAAGGCATCTAGGTTAGCTGAGGGAGCACAGTGACCTTGTAACATGGAAAAATGGGGCGTGGGAGCTCTGACTCCCCAGGGCTGTTCTCTCAGTGAGAAAGAAAAAAGAAAGGCAAGGAGGAAAGATGCTGTTTACAATTCTGCTGCTCCACACCTGCAGCAGCAGCATCTGGACAGCCAACAGCTGGGTGACAATGCATCTCACTCGGCCCCAGATCTACTCTTCAGGCTCTTTATTTTAACAAATTACAATGTGAAATGTACTGGCCTATAACACTCAGGCTAAACACACCTGTCCTGGGCAGTCCACAGATCCTCATGAATATCTAAACAGAAGTACAATTTCAGAGGTGCCTCTATTATGAAATTCAGAAAACAAGAGGAAGCAGATAAAGTATTATAGAAAAAGCCCTGAATTAGAAATCAGGAGACCAGGACTGCAGATCTGACATGTTCCAACCTGACCGGGCCCTCATGGAAGTCTCTTCACTTCTCTGTGCCTCCGTTACTGTGTCTGTACATGAAGGGGGTTAAGACTCCCTTAGATTTAAGACTCAAACATTTGAAGTCTGAAAGTCCTAATTGTGTGCAAATTTTGGCTATATATGTTGTTTTCCTATTTCCCTAAAAAAAAAAAAAAAAGCATCAGAGAAATTGACTGTGATTGTTAAAAATCATTAATCCTACTCTGGCATGGACAGAGCACCCCCATACCCTTTGGCCTCTACTGTCACTTAACGTCTAAAATTAGCTATATACATTGAACATATCATGAGATTAAGATCTTTCTCAAATGTGCCAGTCTCCAGAGAAGATCACCAAACTGAGTTTGCACAGAGTTTACCCATTGGCCAGAGACTCTTGACTGCACAGTTGAGGATGACTTCATTCATATGCTGCTGTGAACTAGTAAGTGACCCACCTCATCAGGAAAGCAGACACCACCTTCCTTTAGGCACCTAATTTCAATCCTCGCAGAGTGCAGGAACACGTCATTCATCAGTCAGCAAAAAACTGCACCTTCCCCACTTTCCCCAAAGCCTTTACATGAGAGAGTGAAGTGTTCTAAAGGAACGCCTTACTTGACAATTTTGAAATCCAAATTGTCAGTGTGTGTGGAAAATCTGAATGAAATCTACTGTCCTAGTTGGAGGGGGAAAAAAATCGAGACTGCTAAAAATAAATAAATAAGATGTGCAAACCATTCACTCTCTGCCACAGTTGGTTTCAGCCTATTTTAGCAAGAAAAAGAGGTCAGAATACAGGGAGAGGAAGTTCCACCTCTCAGTCAGCTTCCTGCCCTCAGCACTTGCAAGGGTGGCTGGTCTCCTCTGCAGCTGCTCTGTTATTCCAGATCTCTTCCCCTCCAGGGCTGGGGACCCACCCAGGGCCCTAAGTAGCTCAATGACTTGACACCTGGGCTTTCCCCATTTCTTCCTTTCAGCTATCTGCTCAAGTGGACTCAGGTCATTTTACAGCCAGAAACAAAGTCCATCACAGCGTTAAGTGTTCAATACATAGTGTTGAAATAAATTTCTAGGGCCAAGATGGAGCCGCTCCTCCCCAGGCGTTCCATGTCAGCAAATGAAAACTTAAGTAATTTTTATGTCCCTGTAAAGACTCCTCTTGACCAGATATGCAGAATATCCACTTAGCCAATCCCAAACGCCAAGCCAAATCTAGGCTTTATACTTACTTTTTTGTTTCTGTAGACAAAAAGGGGTCCACCTAGTAAACCGGACAAGGTCAGGGGAGGCCCGCATGGTGGGCCTTACAACGTCTGAGACCGAAAGGGACCACACAGGATGGTCTGAAGTAAAAATTCCTAACTAAAAGCGGGTCATGGCAGGTAGCCATGTCACAGGACTGTAGCTCCCTTGACAAAGATCAATCTTTACCTTAAATGAGCCTGTCTATTGTCTTTTTGCATCAAAATAACATAACC
>NW_017732068.1:690855-701120 GCF_001890085.2 Hipposideros armiger
AGAGAGAGAGAGAGAGAGAGAGGGAGGGAGGGAGGGAGGGAGGGAGAGAGGACTTATTTGCAATTGTCTCTGGAGGCTGCATTCTATTGTGGGAAACAGGAAGCTCACATGAAGACTAGAAAACTTTTTCTTTTAATAATAAAGAATCATTGTCCGTGGGCGCAGACCTTGGCTGATTTTTTCCCTTCTGCTATATTCTAATGACAAGGGATTCCTGTTTCGTTTCCAAAGGTCTTTTCTTGCAGACATCAAGACACCTTCCTGCCAACCCCTTTGCCTCTTTCCTTCCAGGTGCTGGAGAAACTGGCACCAACAGCCATAGGAATGCTAATATGATCTTCGCAGCCCCTAGCAAGGAAACACTGGGAGGGACAAAAATGCAACTTCCAATGGACCCAGCTCTCCCTCCCCTTCCTCCCCCGCCCACTGTGTCACCTTGACCCGACAGAGGGCTCTGTTTCTGGAGGCAGGCTGCTGCTATTACAGCAGGAGGTGAAGGTCCACAGACTAACGAAGGGCGGAGGCGCTCGCGTCACCCCTCGCTCCCGTGGCGCCAGGCTTTCGTTGTCCCAGCCACTGAAAGAAAGCAATTATCTCCCAAACAAGAGTCTGTGGAAGTTCGTTCAATTAAAACTCCGTGGTGTTCCAGAGAAGCGAAAACTCCTCCCCAAGGTTTAGGGCATTGGAGGAGGGGCTCCGCCGGCGGCTCTCTCGGGGTGGCTGGCGGAGGCCACGCCTCGCGCAGGGTCCGAGCCACGCCCTGCGGTCCCTGCCGTCCTCCAGTCCCCGAGGCCAGGCCCCGCCCACCACACCCGCAGCCGGGCCTGGAGCGGGGGACGGGGCGCAGGGAGGGGCTGGCTGGTGGCAGCGGTACAGAAACAAAGGGATGAGGTCACCCTGAGAGGCTGGATGGAACGCCTAAGGGAGGAGAGAATGCGGAAGAGGGGCTGTGGGACGGAGACCGGAGTCCTAGTACAGGGGGAAGGAGGGGGCCGGGAGACAAAGGCTGAGGAAAGAAGACTAGACTTGGGGAAGGGAAACCAAGCTGACAGTGCTCTGTGCAGGAGAGAAACAGAGGAGAGACACAGAACCAGGCCTGCTTAGGAAAAATTAAAAAGTTTGCTTAAACCCTCTCCTTTGTTCCTCATCATATTGTCCCACAAACTCCCACCATTTGGGTCAGTTCTTTGAATTATTTATATATACAATCCGAAGTATTATGCAATGTACCTCATTTATATGGTTATTTTTCTGTTATGTGTCCATACTTTACGATTTTGGGGTAATGGACACCTCTGACATTCCAAGAAAAGCTATGGATTACATAATACTTCAGATTCAGAGACACCCTGAAGACCATCCTTTGGCCATTGCAAATTAAAAAAACATTATTTATATGAGAAAAAACTGAATTCTGAAAGACTAAGAGGTCGGGTGGAGAAGAGGCAGAGGAGGCATAGTCAAGGAGGTATGGGCAGGTCAGTGAAGAAAAGGAACTGCTGGGCCTGGTTTTGGGGTTTTTTTTTTTTGGTTTTGTCTGGGCTGATATTGAGGCAAGTCAGGCAAAGGAGCGACCCTGTACCTCACTATATATTATATATTATTAATATATATATAATAAGAAAAGTGTTTACTAGTATCCTACGGCCACTTTTGTGACTGGTTAGCCCTCCACCCAACTGTAAATTCATTGAGGGCAGGACTTTGTCCCATTGGCCATTTCAACATCAGTTCCCAGCATAGTTCATGGAACATAGCGAGGACTAATTGTGTAATAAATGAATGAATTACCAAGTCATACATATATTCTCCCCTCTTCCTTATAAACAGACCAGTTCCCCAGAGACCTTGGATTAATTTCGCCATCTGGTGGTAAATGTGGGTAATTGACAAAAATCTCTTAGCACCATTCCTTTCTTTGCCCTGCGGGTGAACATGTAAACACCCAATAAGTTTTTCTCCATAGACTCAAGCAACTCATCTCTCCTACACTTCCGCTCATCACCTGCTCACACATACTAGTCATTTCCTCTTTAACCCTGTTTTTCTCTCTGTTTTCTTCCTGCGCTCATCTCTAAACTCCCTCCACCTACATCCCCATTCTAACTTTTGCCTTTTTAATCCTTCTTTTCATTCCATGTGAGAATTTCATTATGACACAAAAGTACCTAATAAACCAGAGTTTTCCTATAATTTTCATTCTCACTGCTGTTTAATGGGGCTAGCATAACACCTGGCCAGAAAAGGGAAGATGTGTGTGCATGCATGCATGTGCATCTGTATATATTTTTTTCAATTGAAATTAGATATAAAGAACTGGCTGTATTACTCTCCAAAACCCAGTAACATTATTGTTTTCTTCTATGTTCCCATTACAAATATACAGAATTTCAGCTACATTTCGGACCAACCTAAATTTTATACACAGGTCTAAAAATCTTAAGACTGACTACTTTACATTGTGGGGAAAGCACTTTAAGTTTCAAGTTTAATAATTTGTTTTTGAAATGCAATCCATTTGTAACTAGGAAATTGCTTGCTTTTCTAAGAAACTGTTTTCTAAAAGGCTATTCCACTAACACTTTTACTTTCTGGAAAGTGAGGAAGGGCAGATAATATTTCCCTTACTATAAAAATGAGGTTTAAGGTAGATTAATTTATTTTTTCCCCAATAAAATTTCAGATTAGCAGAAAAAAGTATTCTTTCGCCTAGATTAGGGTTTTTCATACTTCAGCATATGTGTTAATATTTACAACCAAGGGTGCTTGTGTAAGTCAGATTCATGGTCCCACCTCTTATGCTGACTGAGGAAGTCTGGTGTAGAGATATGGAGCACCTGAAATGCATTTTAATAAGTCTTCTCGTGGGCTTAGACCACCCTGAGGCCTGAGCCACAGTCCTGTTTGGAAGTCTCTTCCTTGATTTTGTTGAAAATGTTTATATCAAGCAAGTTAGAATTTTCTATTTGTATCCCATTGCCTCCTGAGTTTAGAGACAATTGGAGCTGTCCCACACATATGACCCAAAATTCCTGTTCTAAATTCCAACATGCATAGACACGCTGAACATCAGCCCCAGAAGAGTTTCATCAAACCATATCATTTTACAGCCATAGGAAGTGAGACCTAGGAAGTGAGGCTATCAGGGATAGAGTTGGGGCTAGACTTCATTCCTTCCTGTGTTTTCATTAGAGTCTCATGGCCACAGAGAGTGAGGCTGAATTTGGGACAAAGTAGATGGCTGAATTAGATCATTAGTGTCAAAACGCATGCTTCGGCCTAAGGCAATTGGCAGGTCTCTTTATTATCCTTCCATTCTGGTCCTGAAGGATCCAGATTAGCAGACGAGATTGTCCCTCTGTTACATTTCAATCCTAGAGACTTGGTTTGGTGCTGAATAGTTTGCATGGAATAATGAAAGCTGAAAAGCATAGCCTGAAAAAAAATTATGCTTTTCTGCCGAGAAGCAAAATTCCCAACTTAGGCATAATGTCATTGCATATTATAGTATGCAATGTAAATACAAATTAGCTTCCAATGTTTTATCACATTTACTAAGTTATAGGATATATATTTGTCTTCTGCAAAGTTTTGGTGCCTGTAAAGGTAGAGATCCCCAGTCCTGGAGAAATCTCATCCTTTAGGCACGTACTGGACTACTCTTTAACATTCGCACACAAATATTTGACATAGTTTAAGAGGAAAAGGGAATTCATACAGAAAGAAGGTTATAATGATATACATACTTGTGATAACAGACCTGTCAATAAAGCTGTTTTAAGACTATAAGCTTACCTTGGTTAGTGTTGTTTTAATTTTCAGGGATAATACTGATTTCCATATATTTATATAAATATACACCCTGAGGGAGAGCAAGTATTTTCAATGCAATAAATTCATTAGGAGAAATTATTTCATCTAATACTTCCTGTTATATCCAAGATAACATAGGCTTTCAAAATAAGGAACCATTGAATTCTAGTTTTCAGAAGAGGACCTGGAGACCCTTGATCCCTGCCAGACCCTGCAGTGGTCAGTTTAGGAATATTCTGGTGTTCATGTGTCAAAAGTATGATCACCTTGGTACAATCTGGCCTCCCTGAAGTCTTGTTTATAGCTAAGATGCACAGACCTCAGAGGTGTGTGGAGCACCAGAGGTTTCCTAATTCCATTCTCTACTGAATACATATTTCTTGCCTAGAAAAATTTAGAATCAAAGATTTGTTCTTACCTTCTTTGGATATGAAAATTTGTCCACTATTGCCAGAAAGTTTTAAACACACCAGACCGAATCATTTTCTAGATTCCCCTGGACTTCCCTGCTAGGTGCCCTACTGAACGTCCATGTTCTTTAAATATAAGCACATTCAGTTATAGACACTAAAGAGACCTTGGCACAGAATGTTACAGCTGCACTGCACTGTGTACATCTCTGGAAAGTGGACTTGGTATTCTTTTCCCCCAAGAAACCATCAATTTACACATCTGTTCTTTGCAGCAATGGATATAATTACGACAATGCTGTTTGTAGGCACATGACCCTCTCTGAAGGGGCACTGGTTAAACATCTGTAAACAGGGATAAACATCATATTGTGTCTCTTTCTCAAGCAATTTGAACAATTTTTGCTGGAGGAGAAAAAAACAACAACAACCAGAAAACATCTTTTGTCCAGTCAATGTTCAGTCGTATCTTCTTTTCTGAGACTGACTGTGAGAGATGCTTTTGCCCCCATGAAGGCAGATTTTACTGAAGCACTCTTTTGACTCAGGAGAGTAGTGCTCAAACAAAACAGGGCTTTAAAAAAAAGACAGTGAGAAGTGTGCTGAAGTAGCATTGGGTTTGCTCACCGTTTCCTCAGCTCTCCCTGGGAAGGGCTGGGTCCTTCAGTGAAGAGAGTTTGTATTTGCCTATGTCTCTTTTTCCATAGAAGAACTTTTCAGATAAACTCTTGTAATTTTCTTTTGCATCCATTGTAGGTGGTTAATGGACAAGTACGTGACTAGCTTAAGGCCATGCTAAAAATGAACACAATAGTCAATATTTGAATCGCTTGGGACTTTGTTCTGAGTACCAATTCTGTTTTACACATAGAGTGAACAATTTAAAATTAAATTAAACTTAAAACAATAGAGTACTTGAAATATACACTATTTTACACCAGAGCAGAACACTTCAAGCCAATGAGATTCAGTTGAGCTGAGTTTTCCAGCCTTAAAAATGGCAGAATTCTCTTATTGCAGAAGCAATGCTTCAGTGCTTATATACAGTGGATTTGGGGCAAAGAAAGGACTAGACAGGAGAGAGATGGAGAGTCATATTTTTTCATACTGTTATTCCATATATTTTGGAAATTATCCTTTAGGACTAATTTTTAAATTCTAAATGTTAAGTGTCTGAAAAGTAAGAAGGGAATCTACTTTTTTGTGTGTGAGAAAATCCACTGAACACAACAGTGCAAAAATGTTATTTTTAATAAAACAGCAATATTTTCATTAGGATGGAATTATCCAAACTTTAGGGCCAGGACAAAATTGGAGCTTCAGAGAGAAGGCCCAGAAGAGCAAGTCATATATCTCTAAACAGGGGATTTGAGCTAGATGGTCAAGTCCCTTCCAGCTTGTTAATTCTAAGAATTTGTGAACCTAGTCCTGGGAGAAATAGGAGTTTAAGAGGTAGAGGTTACCCTGGGTAAACTAGTGGTGTAAAACACAATGTAAGCAGAAACCATTCCACCAACCTTTTCCTACCCTCCCTTGACACTGGAAAATCTGCATCATATTTTGGTCATGAAAGAGAAAAATGTATATCCCTTGATATTCTCCCAAATGAGGTACAAGTCCAGTCTCTGATTTTTAGCTCAGCCTTACCTCTCATTTGAGGGTCTGTTTAACCTAACCTAAGTCTAGACCCTTCAACTTGCCTTCTAAATTTTTTGACTGGTAACATGCTCCATCAGAGGTTCTGAATAACAGTACACATTCACTGTAAACATGTATGAAATTGTACAGAATCCACTGTTAATAATGTTATAGAGAATCAGTAAGTTTAGTAGCTGCCATTTTGTCTCAAGCTAATGGTCTGAACCACAATTAAATCTTCATAGCTATTAATTTTCATCACAATCTCAGCCCTTTCAAAAATGACCACCATGAGAGCAATATATGCAAAATATTAGCAACTTAGTTGAAACATCTAATAATAAAATCATTTCTTAAACCTGGAGAGGAATCAGGAATAGAGAGATATAGAAAATGTAAGTCTTGCCCTCAAAATATTTATTATTTAGGTATGGTAACAAGAAATAGAATGAAAGAATTAAATAAATAACATACAGTAGCATACATTTGGAATTAAATGGGTGGTACAGTTAATATGTTCTTTAAAAGTTCAGATGAGAAAATCATCTGAGACTGGAAGAACTGAAGGAAAGGTGGGAATCCAATTGACAGATGATGGGTTTGGAGAAAGATGATGGACTCAGTTTCAATTATAAACGTTTGTAAGGGGGACTCTAACTAGAGACATCTAGTAAGAAGCACGTTAGTACAGAAAATATAAACTTGAGAGTCATTTATGGAAAGGTGATAGTTGAAGCTATGAAGGTGGATGAGATTTCTGATGGAGAAAATTAGAGAAAAAAGGTCTCATTTTGGGGATACCTGTATTTAGAAGACAAAAGGAGAAAGCTGATCCAGTGAAATGCAGCCTAGACAAGGAGAATAAGAATTGAAAAGGTTCAGAACAGGAGCCAAGAGAAGAGAGACTCAATCCCAAGAAGGGTGTCCAGCAGAGTTCAGTGCAGTGAAATGCTAAGTGAAGTCTTTGGAAATGGAAATGAAGAGGCCACTGGGGACCTTCGGAGGGTGCAATTTTAGAACAGTGAGGGATGGAGGGAAGGACAGATTACATGTGTTTAAGAAAAGCATGGGCCAGATAAAAATGGAGGAAATTGCTATTCTATTTTGAGCATATTGGCAAATTGACAGAAGGAAATTGAGAAACCAAAACCTCCCATTTCTGCTTTGGTACATAAAATAGAATGCAGAGAGAAGAAAGAAAAATATAGAATTTACATATGAAATGAGTTTAAGATATGTTTACTCTTGATGACAGGGTCCGATTCAGTGTTGTGACATTCAGTGTTGACTCCCTTTCACCTTATAGAACTGGTAGTAAATTTTTTTCCAAACAAAATAAAACCCCAATCAACCAATGGAACTAAAAACAAATAAGATAATTTTCAAACACCAAGCCAAACTTTTCAAACAAAACAACAGCTCTTGTGTGTGTGTGTGTGTGTGTGTGTGTGTGTGTGTGTGAGAGAGTGAGAGAGAGAGAGAGAGAGAGAGAGAGAGAGAGAGAGAGAGAAGAGAGAGAGAGAAAAAATATTTCCTTTAGCAGGAAACTCATAATGCTACAGCTTACAGAACTCCACTACTAATGCCTATGATGCCCTATGGTGGGCCTCCTGGCTAATAATTAGGTTCCAAATAATAAAAGCTATCCCAGTGTAGCAAAATTGGACTTCACATTTTTCTACACAGCTTTTCTTTCCCTTTTACTCTTTATGAGGAGCAATACTAGATTTAGAAGGAGTAACTTTTTAATATACAATAATATATCAAAGTCATGTTAGAGAGGGGTCAGGGTTAGCAAGTAAATGTATTTTTCATCTTCCGCACATGCAGCTAAGAAAGCTCTAGGGACCACATGTCTGAAGCTGATAATGGTGACCCTCCAGGACAGAACATGGAGCAATGCGCAGAGCTCTAAAGATCGAATAATGTCCCACCTCAAGTCTAGGATGAAACTGGGGTGGGGGAAGAGGAAAGACAAAGGGAAAGAAAATGGGATGTGAGAAAAGAGAATAAAAAATAAAAGGGAGCCAGAGAGAGAAGGGGACTCCCAGATGCCCACCTGAAGTAAACTCTTAATGGATTGAAAAAAAAATTCAGTGAAAAAAAGTAAGTGGTTTACATCATCTAAACTTTGTGTGTATACATGATCAGTATTGACATTTTCTTTTTGGTTGTAGGTATACCTTAATGCTTTCCTGGATGGTATGGACCTAACCAAGAGCTCACGCCAGTGTACTCTGGAATGAGCTTCATTCTTGCCCATGGAAATATACCTAGTGAAGGGAACACTATGAGGAGTGTGAAGATCTAAATGGACACAGGATGAGATACTGAAGCTTCTTGTTTGGTTACTAAATTAGACGATGTTTCCAAGATGGCTTCGCCTTCTAATAAAGCACTGGTTCTTGAATGTGTATGCATAAGAATCATCTGAGGAGCTTGTAAATGAAGTCTCTCCTCCAGAAACCTTCATTTTAGAAAGCTGCTCCAGGTGATATGAAGGCAGGTGACCCATAAAACTACTTGGGAACATGCTCCTTAACTCATTCTTCTTGCTTAGTGAACTCCCCTGATGATTTTTGTTTCCTCTTTTCTATTCTGAGCTGCTAACCAAAGTGTTTCACTGAGAAATAAAAAAAGAGAGGGGCATTCAGAATTTTGACAGGATCCCCTGAATATACGCCATCTCAATCCAACAAATCTCTGGTCCTCGTCTTTTTCCTTTCTAAGTGATATACTTTCTTCACAAGGAACCCTCTTGAAATCTAAAAATCTGAACCCATCCCTTCACTGATATCACATTTACTTCCTCTTCTAGCCTATCAGCCTACCCTTCTCTACTCTCCCCTTTGCTTTGACATAGGTCTCTTCTAGCTTGAAAAACACATAGTACCCTTTTACTACAATCTCATTTCTCTTCCTCCATTCAGTGCCACGTTTCTTGAATGTGAGGTCTCTGCCAAATGTCTGTATTTCTTTCACCTCAATCCCCTTCCAAGCCCCTACAATCTGGCTTTCATTCCAAACACTTTAATAAATTGCCCAGTTGGAGGCTATCAATGGTCCTCCTACAGTCAGTGGTCTATTCTCCATTCTCACCCTTCTTGATCACTGATTTTATAGTGCTGCCCATTTTATTTTGCAGCTTTCTCTTTTACTGACTTCTCTGTGCTGGTTCCTTTACTCACTGATCCTTCTGTTTCTTTAATGAAGCACCTTCTGCCATTGAAGGGAGAGTAAGCCCTTCCTCAGCTCTTCTCTTTCTAACTCTCCCTTAACTGAAGCCTTTGAAGATGAATAAGCTTTCAATCACCCTTTGACTCACTTGCACCTGTCTCCTCTCCTTCCATTTCTGAATCTTCAATTAGGCATCACTCTTTGGATGCCTCACTCATACTTACCATGCTGGAAATCAAAGCCACTGTCTTCCTTACAAAACCAGCTCTTCATTTCAAGCTTATCAATTCTGCCAATGGTATTTCCACTCAACTATCTAAGCTGGAAATCTTACAATTATATTTCATTTCTGTACCCATCACAGGAAAAGTTAGGGGGATTGGCATGCCTTGCAGAGCTCAGTGGGTTTAAAATGAGGTGACAAAGTTCAATGCTGTAGATGGTGTCCAAGGGTAGAGAAGAAAGCAGGACTCAGAGCCCAGTGGGCAGGGGATCCCAACCCTCAAAGGCCAAGAAGGAATGATTGATAGGGTCTGCCTGAAGGGGTCAGAAGCAGGAAATGAGGGTGGGATACAGAGCCAGCAATCCAAGAACTGGGGGCATGAAAATGAAAAGCAGGTAGGTCTGCTGAAGGGCCTGGAGTAATTGCCTAAAACGAGGACTGCTTCTGTGACTTGCCTTGTCACACTACCTATACCTTGGTCACTTGGTCAGACAAAGCGGAAGGGTCCCAGACCACATGTATGGACAGAGACTTTTCTTCATACCCCATAGGCACTGAAAATGGTTCATTTTTCTCCAAAGGCCTGCAATTAGCTTTACATTTTAATTCCAGTTGTGAACACTCTAGTCCAAGGTTTCATTTCCTCATTGATACTTTAAAAAATAATAACCTTTTAACTTGCTTTTCTGTCTGTAGTCTCCCCACACAGTCCTGCATGCATGTATACTATACACACATGTCACATAACATCTTCATCACATCACTCACTTCCTCAACCAAAAGCTGCTAATGGCGCAGGTGCCTTACCACAGCAGGCCGGGTTCTTTGACGAGGCTTCATCTACATGCCTATTGTCGCCCCTAATTCTTATCATTCAACACTCTTCTCTTTTTTCAGGATGGTCTCCTCAGAGGTCTGCAAGCATGCCCTGGGTCATTCCATTAGCTGGAATACCGCCTCTCCGCCCTCATCCCAAACACACTCCTGCTTTGTCCATTCTTAAA
>NW_017732068.1:702293-710202 GCF_001890085.2 Hipposideros armiger
TCTTGGCTCCCACAAACAGAAAAGGAAGGAAGGGAGGGAGAAAGAGAGAGAGAGAGAGAGAGAGAGAGAGAGAGAGAGAGAAGATGGAGGGAGGGAGGGAGGGAAGGAGGGAGGAAGGGAGGGGAGAGGAGGTGAGGGAGGAAGAAAGAAAGACCCAGCACAGCAATAATTAGTTGTATAAGCAAAGCAAACCTGGGAAATGACAGCTTTGGAAGTTTCCACTGTGCATATAAACAGTTGGCATAAGCAGAGATGCTTGCAGGAAAAATCTTTATAGGTCACAAATGTTGGACAGATTGGTGGCCTAGGCCAGACAATCTGTTTATCTAAGGCTGACTTACCCTTGGCCCTGAGTTTTTGGACCCTGACAGTGAGGGAATATTAGGAGAAACTGAAATCATGGTTTAAGAATAATCTTATTAAGAGACATAATCTAATATGCTTTGGTTTTAGTATCATATTTTAAAATTTAGAAGTCCAATGCTTATTTTTTTTAAATTATCATTAAACCAAAGTTCTGATAAATGATAATTGACCATTACCTTAGATTCAAACTAGAAATCTCAACAATCCCTAAAATCCCACAGTCTAGGTTTTGTGTGTATATGTATATGTTTATGTGCTGTTTGATTTTTCATCTTGTGGGAGCCCCTGATGCTTTAATTCTTGCCAAGGCCAATGCTGAAAAGCCTCAAGAAACGTTTTTCTTGGGATAATTCTAAGCATTTTACAAATGTAGAAATTTCATTTTAACACTTTAGATTTACTCCAAAGCTTGATTTTTCTATGCAAATAAAGCTAAACTGAGTTGATGAGGCTTCATTCAAAAGAAGGGAAGGTGTTCTGAAATACTTTAAGATGTTTGGGGATATTTTTTTTTTTGTGGCAATAAGACCAATACTCACTGGGATACAAATATCCAAATTTAGTATTTAGCGACCATCTCTGGATAAACATGGGCAATTGTCAGGTACAGTGAAGTTTGACAGGCACCAAGACAAGAAGACAAAGGTGAAAAAGCTCAGTAAATTAACTGTTCAAAGTTTCAAAGATTCTACTTTGATCTCTGCATCTGACTTTTTGAATGATGAGGGGTAAGCAAAGTTTTGATTGGGCCTCTCTACCCTTTTAAGTAACGCTAACCAACTTTTTCTCATTTGAATATTGTGTAGATGAACAACAACACATGAAATGTTGGAGATACTCCAGCAAAGACTGAACTCCAACCTAACAAGGATGTCATGAAGAGGGATGAACGAATCCTGTAGATGGGAACACCATATTTGAGTCACATAATTGGCCTATATCCTCTAGTTTATGATAGGCACTCAGTAAATATTTCCTGATGAATAAATGAATGACTCATAGACCAGGTGACTTCTAAAATCTCTTCTAACTCTGAGATACTATGAAAGCAATAGGTGCTCTATTAATAAACCAAAATACAGTATTGTACCACATAATGACGCTTCAGTCAAAGATGGGACACATATACGAGGGGCCGGTGGTTCTTGTAAGATTATAACAGAGCAGAAAATTTTCTATTGCCTGGTAATGTCCTAGCCATTGTAACAGCATAGCTCAATGCATTACTCACGTATTTGTGGTGATGCTGGTGTAAACAAACCTACTGCGCTGCCAGTTGTGTAAAAGTATAGCACACACAGTTATGTAAAGTAAATAATATTTAACAATTCCAATAAATGACTATGTTACCAGTTTATGTAATTACTATACTATACTTTTTATTGTTATTTTAGAGTGTACTCTTTCTACTCATACACAATAAATTTTGCTGTAAAATAGTATGGCATGTTATGCTGGCAGCAGCCTCATGCATCTCTTGTCTATCTTGTCTTTTGATTGCGTTATTTTCTCTTGTGAATCTCATGTTTTGTATAGTAACATGCTATACAGGTTGGTAGTCTAGGAACAATGGGTTATACCATATAGTCTAGCGTGCAGTAGGCTATACCATCTAGGTTTGTGTAAGTGCGCTCTCTGCTCTTTCCACAAAGACAAATTGCCTAGCAATGCATTTCTCAGAACGTCTTTCCATGCATGACTGTAATATAGGGGCCAGCCACACCTATACCTTAAATATGTCTTTCTCTGGGAAAGATGAGAGATTGAATAGTAGCTTCTTTAGGCTCCCTGACTTAATAAGACTATCAGGTAGACCCAGACATACTGAAGATGCCCTATATTAACAGAACTATCACCTCACTTCTGCCTGAAATAAAGCCTCTGAGGAAGACCAGGCTTCAAAAATGCCAGGGGGATTGGGTTGCATTTGAGGCAGGTTAGAACCACAGAGCCTAGTGCCTGAAACTGCCCCATTACACATTTTAAATTTTAAGTCCCACAAATCAAATGTTCTCTTAGAATGTCTTTCAATGTGTTGGAAAGCTTCAATTAAAAAAAAAATCCTCCATGTATAAGGCACTGATGCTGAGGAAAGGTATACACAGAATTCCAGCTGCAACCAGAAATATGTGGAACGCTCAGTAACCATAAAGGATTTTTTCTTTTTGCCCTGCAACTTAAATCTTCTCTAGAAGATCTTGCTATTTTTATCTTGAAATGTTTTTGCCATGTTGACTCTTTGAAGATTAACCAGGAATGCAAATAGAATATACGATGGATGTTCTATCTTATTCAGTGTTTAAAATACCTCATGGCGTCTGACTTATTGCTACAGGTTTGTTATCCTTTCTCAACCAGTGTTTGAACTCCTCCCACTCTTACCCATTCATCACCCTGATAGTCCTGTCCAGAGACTATCAGGTAAAAATACAATAATCAGTCAAAGCCAGATGGTGCCAGTGGCAAAAGCAAGCATTTCCCCTCATGGTGCCTGCAGTAAATAAATAAATAATAGAGTCACATTTGACAATTTAATGAGTATAAATTTACCACAGCAGGAAATTACTCCCCAAATATTTAAACAATTAAAATGCAAAAGGAAAAATAAATAAGCATTTTGTAGTGGTAGGCAGAACCCAATTTCTCTTTCATTAATCTTAGAAAATACACTGCATCACATATCTTGACATTGGTAGAAAGAAGTCTATGGAATGTTACTGGTCAAGATTAAGGGACAGAAATCAAGAATGACATGGAAGAAGGTGGAATAGATGTATTAGCTATAGCATATTTTTAGCTTATTACCATTATTGCATCTAAGTAGAATTTAAATTCATTCATTTATTCAAGGAATTTTTATCGAGCATTCAATATGTGCCAGGCACTGTACTAGATTCCAGGAAATATCAGTGTATAAAAGAGTCAGGAAGCACTCATGAAGTTTGCATGCAACTGGTGTGAGCAGATAATAATAATAAATAACTATCTTGGGTGGATATAAGGACTAGAGAGAAAAACGGAAGAGAAGAAAAGGAGACAGGAAGGGAGTATAGGGGTAGCGTGCTGCTTTACATAGGGTGATGAGAGACAACCTCCTTGAGGAGATCTACATAGGTGAGATTTGAGCAGAAAGTAAGCAAGCAAGTCATGAGAGTGAGGTTCAAAAACTATCCTGGCATCAAGGAAAGCAAATTGGACCTAGGAAACTCAGACGAGGTGAGACCACTGACCAGACCGTGGACACCACAGCCACCAGACCCCAGATGCCACCACTGAGGATAATTTATAACATCTTTGCATCATTCCTTGAAGATTCAAAGTGGCTGAGTCTAGGTCTTGAGATGCTCACATTCCAGTTGCTTGGAAATTATGGGCTTCTCTAGCTTCTAAGTGTGAGGTAGGCTGAAATTTCTATTCCTATTTGATTGGCCGTATCTATAAGATAGGCTAATTATATTTGAGTTCCAGACTTCAAGAACCAATATATATTAGCCCTAAAGAGCACTGAATGTTATTAAACCTCAGACATGTATACACACACACACACACACACACACACACACACACATGCAATACCCAAAGTCCAGAAAGTAGTCCTTGAAGAATTCCTGCCAAAAGATACGTCAACATATGATTCATTTAATGTACACACAACATCACTACCATCAGCAACATCAACAATCACAAGCAATAGCTAACATTAAGTGCTTACTGTATGCCAGGTACAGTTCTAAGTATTTTACATGTATTAACACATTTAATTCTTAAAAATCCTTTGGGTTTTTAGATTGTCTTAATTTAAGTCTTAATACCTACAAATGTCCTTTTATTCACAAAATTTATCCTTCAGGCCTCCAAGGCAGGTTGGATAGTCACAGCTACATGAAAACAAAACAAAACGCTAATGTATTCCTACAGTGGGAAACATCTCTAAGCAATTAGGAAAATACACCTGGTTAATAAAATTATCTAAGAGCACATTCTAGAATACAGACTTTTAAATGGACTCACATGGGTCTACCACACTATACTGTGAGCTACTTGTTGGTAGAGAGTGTTTCTTTCTTTCTTTTTTTAAGTATTTCTATATTTCCAGTACTCAGCATAGTTTCTGGCTCAGTAGATGATGAATAAATGTTCGTTGAATGAATAAATGACTTTCATATAACCCTTGAGGAAAATATTCTCTCCCAAAATTAGTCCTGATGAAAAAGACTAATTGGTAAATAAGAGGAATCCAAAGGTGGAAAACTGAAAAATAACTTCTAGTCTTCATTTGTAAAAGAACCCTGTCCATTAACAAACCACATAAATGCTGGCTTCACAATTTTGGAATATTTAGGGATACATACATCCAGAAATTGAGAACGCTAACCTCTTTCACCCCTCTGAAAGAAGCAGTACTGATATAGGAAGGAATTCCAGTTCAACTCTTTCTGAGGGGAATAACCTTGAGCACAGAACTTCCCAACATCTGTGCCAGAAAGGACTGGATGTAGTTCAGTGTTTCCATAACTCTGCTCCCTAAGCTTCTTCAGAGGGGCTTCCGGGGAGATGACAGGGCAAGCCAGACAGAGCTCTGGGCCACCAAACTCTGCTTTAGCTAGCATGGGAATTTTTATCTGTTTTGTACATTTGGATTTTGAGGAATATCTGGGACAAAAGTTTCTGTGGCTAAAAAGAAGTTAAGAAACAAAACTGAATAATCTCTAAGATCCCTTTAAGTCTACTAATCAATGATCATTATCACCATTGAGCATACAGTGAAAGAGATGACAACTTTTCCTTGGGAGATTAAATAAAAAGTTAGTTTGTAGCTTAAACTGTAGACTCAGTATGTGCAAACATTGTATAATCTCTTGTGAAATCTAAAGAGAGGAGAACTCAGAAATGAAACTTAAACAGTATCTAGGAAATAGCAAAGGGTAATACATGTAAGTATAATATATATATATATATATGTATATATATATATATATATATATATAAAATACACACACACAACATACACAAACAACATGGGACAGTAGGAATGACTAGGAAGGTTACTATTGCAATTGCAGTATAGATCCAGATGTGGAATAAAGAAATGTCTGGAATAATTTTATAAAGTAGGTAATTTTTCAACACAATTTTTGGAGGCAGAACATGATTTGGCAGAATGGAAAAAATAAAGCATTTCAGGTGGAGATAGTAGCATCACTTAATGTTAGGCAGTAATAAAAGCGTCTATGTATAGAGAGTGCCTAGAAGATTTTGTTACTCCCTAGTCTAATTGGTCTATTCTCTAATCTTCTTGTACCAACACAGGCCTGATCTGTTGACCCTCTAGTGGGATCCAAACAAAACTCTTCTTAGTTCTAAGGAATTTGGCTGAAATTTAGTTTAATCAGTACAGTGCAGATTTGTTGGCTATTCCTAGAGTATGATAAGATTTTTGGCAACTTAAAATTTAATGTGGCCTGACACTGCACTGTCTCCAGGTATATATCAATTGAGAATAAGTCCAGAGCCTTGTGAAAATGGTTCTCCACTCTCTAAAGGGCTCTTTTGAGAAAACAGCCTACGGAAAAGTCTGGGAAAGTAGAAACAAAGGAATGTATAGCTATTGTGTTATAGATCAGTGGGATGGAAAATGAATTCTCTTCTAGACATGTCTCCAAGGGTTCGACCCATGTCTGCTGAGTCTTTCAAAGTTCCTCTATATCCCACCAAACCAAGCTCTCCAGCGTTGAATATTTGCTTCTTTTATGTATTTTCATGCATCTTCTCCACCTCCCACATAATTACCGAAATAAAAAATGCACAACTGAGGAAAGTGACTCATTTTTTTTTCAACTATAATCTGCTTCATCTTACCTTCCTTATGCTCATCTGTTCCTTAAACAGGAAAATTATATTCTTTAGGTCCTTCTCAAGTTTGATTTTGGAGTGAACATTACCCCAACCTAAAAATGAGATGTGTTTCCAAAGTTTGCTTTTACAAGTTAGTGGTTTGAAACTTAGAATATCATTTCCTGAAGCAAAAAATCTAAAGAAGTGTTTAAGTTTCCCTTCCAAACCAAAAAAGGAAATTGAATCTGATATTTAGCTTTAGTTCAAAGGGACCTATCTAATAATGACCATGAGCCACTCTTCTTCCTTCTTGATTCTCATACATATTCTTAAAAAGGAACCAAGAATACATTGAAGAATATCTCTCCCTCCTCAGAATTCCAAGGTGGAGGAAGAGACATTCCTTCTCAGCTACACTCCCCAGAAGGAGTCGTTTTTTGTGTGTAAGAAACATAAGTCATCAAGTGTTGATAGGTAAATGATTACCTGGCCATTTGTTTCTTCACTTCCCTGTAGGGAAATCTACTAGTATCTTTCCTTTTCTTTATAAATTTGGAAGTAGGTGCGACAACATCAGACAGATGGATGCTTTCATAGCACATATAGAGGGACCAGGTAACACAACAAGAACAAATAACATCATAGTGTATAATTTTTCTAACTGGAAAAGAAAGAGAGTGAGAGGAGGGAGAGTGTGTGTACATGTAACTACAAGTGATGTCGTTAACAAAGAGGAAGGATCTGAAGTCTCACCAAGATTGGGTGGGATCAGTACCAGGAGACACCAGTTTCAGATGTTAGGAAACGGCTGAATGTTTAGCACCAGGCTTAGAAGGCAGACTAATGGGTTAAGAAAACTACCGTAGCTATATATTTTAAACTGCTACTCATCCTGAGCCTAGATCAGAAAAAGTTAATCGTGTTAAGTATGGCTATGTTTTTGTCTGTGTTAACATATCTTTCTACAAAATGCTTCTTGTTATTTGCTGAGGCAACCAGCTGGTACCACTTGGGTGAAATCCAAGTCTGTATGGTCTTAGCTCTGTGTGAGCTATCTATTAGGTGCCCAATTATAAATGGTGCCAGAGTGGGCGGGTTCCACAATTGATCAGTGGGAATCAAGAAACCTTTGCTTTAGACTTAACCAAATTTTGCCATTACATACTATTCATCGGACATGGATTTTTGTTAATTTGTATAGGCTCCATTTACTCAACTCCTATTTAATGGAAGCTTATTATGTGCAAAGCATTGAACTAGAACTATACATAGGCAATAAATGAAACGTGATTTCTTCCCTAAAGGAGCTCCTAGTATAGCAAAAGAGACAGACATGTAAATGAACACTTGTAATACGGTCTGTTGAATGTTGTAGTACAGGTACATACTAGACACAATGATGGCACAAAGGAGAGGATAGTCATACCTGCCTGGGAGGTCAGGGAGTCTCCCCCCAAAAGAAAACAACTCAAGCCACATTGTGGAAACAAATTGGAAACGTGTTACATAGGAAAGGCAAGAAAGGAAGATGTTCCAGGCAAAAGGAACAGTGTTTGGAAAAGGAGAAAGGATGAAATAATATGGGTTATTCCATGAAATTATTCAATTTCACTGGAGTATATGATGTGAAGAAGGGTGGATTTTGAAGTTTTGAGAGATAGACAGGAACTAAAAAATTAATATATGTACAGAGGGTGCCAAAAAAACC
>NW_017732068.1:710467-725479 GCF_001890085.2 Hipposideros armiger
ATATATATATATATATATATATTTAAAGTCAGATTGAGAGCAATCCTAAAAGAAAATGAAAGAAATGGGGCAATGTGTTAGAAAGTGATTTGGATACCATTCAGATGGATTTGTCACAGGAGGCCTCTCAAAGAGCCAGAGACATAGCATTTCGTGTAGAGGGAGCAACACATGCAAAAGATTTCAAAAAGAGATGTGTGTGGTGTGTTTTAAAAACTGAAAGGAAATCAGCAGACTTGGTGATCAAGAAGGGTAGTTATAAGAAATCAGACAAGGAGGCAAGGCCTGAATCATATGTAGGATTTTACAAGCCTTGGTAATAGTAAGTTTGGTTTCGGTTCTAAATGGAATGGGAAGCTATTTAAGGTTTTTAAGTGGGGAAGACACATGATCTAATAGACCCTTTAAAAAATACCACTCTGGCTACTCAGGGGAGAAATGATTTAAGGGATTGAGGGTAAAAGAAGGAAGGTGGGAAGAGAAGGCTCTTGCATTAGTCTTCATGAAAGATGACTGGGTTAGAGTTGACAGTGGAGATGCAGAAAAGTGAACACATCAAGACATAATTTTGAGGTAGAGAGTGAGGGAAAAGGAGGAATTAATGGATTTTTTGCTTGTTTTTTACTTACAGAAACTAGAAAAAGTAGCAGCATCTAACGATAAAAGGCAGACTGGGGGAATGAATGAGGGTTACATTTCCACTTAGGTGATTGGATGAAAAAGGGGAAGAGACTTGGGAACAACAGATTATGACTTATTTTTAGGATCTGTTGAGCTTGGGGATCCTGGGGGTCATCAGAAAAAGATCTTCAGTAGACAATTAGATAGAAGGCTCTAGAACCCAGGAATGAGAGAGCCTGGAGAATTTGAGACCCACTAGTCAATATGAGTTACGGGCACAAATTACATTATCTATGGAGCTTCTGTTGAGTAAGAATATGCAAGAATAAGTACAAAAGCCCACCTGTGTAACACCAACTTCCCAGAGATTGGTAGAGAAAGAGGAGCCAAGAATAAAGAAAAAAAAAAAAACATATGCAACCAAAGATGTAGGAGAAAAGAACCAGCAGAAATAGGTGTTTATGGATGTCAAGAAAGTAAAGCAATTCAAGAAAGAAATCATGATTCATGATTTCAAGTGAGAGAAATGTCATAACTCTACTTGTCTTTCTGAGAGTTTACAGAGCCATCTATTTGTCTTGTACACCCTGACAGAATCTGATACAGAACTATCACAAAGTAGATATCAATATATCAACCAGCCTGTGTTTTTTGAGTCAGGCATTGAACTGGAAACCTTATACCTTCAGAGGTTTTGCAAACTAGCTGGGGAAAACTAGCTACAAATACAAATGGATAATCAAGTAAGGCCCTGTTTAATGAACGCCAAAGAAATGGAACAGGTAATATGTACTACTGAAGAACCAAGAGGGGAAGAAGTCGCAGAGAAATGTGGTAGTCAGGGAAGCCTTCACAAATGAAATAACTCTTGATTCAGGCCTCAAGGGTTGGATGAGATTGAGCTAGGCAGAAAAGGGTCTTTCCAAGTAGTGGAAATGACAATGAAAAAAAGTACAAGGAAACTAAGACTTAAATTCATACTAAGTCTGTCTGGGTCAGAATGCCAAAGTGGAAGAGGAGCTTTTCTATAGAACATGCTATTTGTAAGCTGGAAAGCCTTAGAGACAACTTAATTCAATACTTCTGTTTATATACAGATGACAACCTAGACAAGGTTACATTTGTTTAAATCCACAAGCCTCTTCAATGGCAGAGCCAGTAGGAGGTAAGGCAAAAATACAAGATTGGTATCGGATTCAGAGAAGCCTTGAAAAACAATCATAAATAAATACAATGGACCTTGTCAACAAAGAAAAGCCATTGAAATTTTGAGAAAAAAGGAAGTAAAATGTAAGATTAACCAGCAGGCAGTGTGCAAAGGTGGTACCAAAAGCAGGGAATTTTGGTGACCCCCTCAGCCTTTTTTACCTGGGATTTCTCATCTGAACAACAACACAAAACGGAACAACAAAAAGATCTGAGTGACTGTTTTCTCCATTGTCAGAAACAATGGTATGTAACTAGTACCAGTCCTGTCTAGATGTACAGGCCAGAGGTTAATTCTGGGGTTTAGGGCCTTAGGGCATTAGGGCTTGATTCTTTTTTAGAATGCTGGTTGAGAAAGGCTGACAGAACAAGGAAAGGACAGATATGAAAGACATTGCAAATAGAATTTGGCAACTGATAAGATAGCATATATGGCTTTCATGAAGGAAGGAAGAGTAACTGGGAATGCTGGGAATGTGCTGGTCTGCAAAAGACATTGTCAAAAGTAGGAGTCAGAGGTCTAATCTAGGGAGAAAATAATTAGTTTAACATGACACTTTCTGAGGTGACAACCACGAATAAAAGGAAAAATAATATTTTTAATATCTGTAGATCTTCAATTATGGGAAAGTTAATTTGTCTGTTGGTTTTCCCGTGGCTCTTATAGTTTGGTCCTTTAGGGATGGATTTTTACCATATGCCCAAGTTCAGTAAAAGTAACATTTTGATAAGCTATACTTAATAAAATAAACTTCAGTTTGTACACAAGCCAATCAGTTTCCAGTGATACTAGAATGATAATATAGGAGAATTATAGAAGCTTGCAGGAAAACTCTTAATCACTGAAATATAATTTAGCATAAAATAAGACAATGTCTGTGATAACAAAATTGGAATTTCTTTTTTTAGCCAAGAATCAATAGGTTTCTTCCCACATAAGTGAGGATAAAATTGATTTGGTCCTAAGTATGCTTAAGTATACTTAAGTATACTGGTGCCCAAACTTTTCAGATTCTTTCCTGAATACTCTTGTTCTTGGGCTTATTGTATCTTTTAGATGACATCCAGAAGTGAAGTCTGCACCATTTGTGGTCATTAATGTTCTCATACAGGTTTCATTCAAGGGTTATGGCCTAATTCCAAATTCTATTGGAGTCATTCTATTTTATAACTCCTACCCCCTTTTCAATTATAATCTTCATTTCCTCCTCTATACTGGTTTTACCCCAAAGATGTAAAATATGAAGTTCAAGATGGAAGAAAGAATATGCAAGAAACTGTCCTGTTATCACCCTGTGTCTTTCAATGAGAGACAACAAAGGAACGGGGAACACGGAATTTAGATTAGCACGAACAATGTTCAAATGAATGCTAAATATCAACCTGATTCCTCCAGAGTAGCTTTCCCAGGTGATAGAGAAAACAGAATCCTTGTGATTCAAGGGTTAAGGGTAAGGTTCTGAGGATCTTACTCTTTAGAAAAAAATATATTTGAATAAACCAAACCCCTAAGTGAGATTTGACTAAAGAAAGAGTCACTATTTTTTAATTGAGATAATACCATTCTCTCCTTCCTTTTGAATTACAAATTTCAGAATTTTTTAGAACTATTAACCCAATAAAACTCTGGAAGAAAAATTCTCCAAATGCCTAGGTGTAGATTAAGTGAGGGAAGTTTATGATGTACCACTTATGAGGCCTCACTATTCCTTTACATCTCTCAAATAAAATACTATTTATTTTTTTTCCATTGATTTGAAGAAAAAGGATTTTGAAGTGCAATGTCCACCCTAAATATACTCGATGCCTATTTCCCTTCCCCCATTAGAACCCTGTAAGAGTCTGGATAACCAAAGTGGGCTACCCTCAATACAACTTTTTGTAGAAATCTAACTGCAAGTTAATTATTTAGAAACCGAGAATTTTCTCTTCAAAAAATTCTGCCTTGATTTTTTCTTTCCTTTAAAAAAAAATTAAAAAAAAATATAATGGAAACAATTGCCTCTCCTGGAGTTTGAGTACAACTGTGGAATGCATCCTTTGGAACAAGTGCTAAGGATCTAACTTGGCAATGAATTTTACTTCTCAGCATATTCTCCAAGCAGACAAATTAGTTTCTGAACCAAAGCAAAATAGGAGTGGGAAGAAGATTTACATTCTAGCAGCTCCTAATCTAGGTTAGTTCCTAGGCTAATTGTGCTAAGAGATTCTGAAGCCATTTAGAAAAGCAGCCAATCCTTGAGTTTGCTTAACCTTTGGAGATAATTTTATTTATTTTCTCTTTGCCCCACCCAGCTCCTTTATATAGTCATTAATGGGAAGATATGAGGGTCTTTTACATTTTCACTTAAAAATAACATTTTTGAATAGTTATTAGAACTGGGATTACAAATAATGGATGTAAGGCTAATTGCCCAAATTCTGCATTTAGAGCAAACTGGTGCATATGGAGACAACAGCTCAATATTTTAGAAAGTGCCAATTTGCTAAAAATAGATAAATATGATGATTATTGCTGGAATTAATTCAAGAACATTCAAAATGAGATGACTAATATAAAGGAGAATTTCTCTGATATAAATCCAAGGGAGATGTTTTATACCCATTATTGACAAATACTTTCACAGAAACAGATCCCACAAACTAAAAAAAGAAAAGAGAACTAAGCTACACCATGACAAATTAGCAAGAACATATGGTAGCTAGTATTCCACGTAGACAAATGGTACCTGCCAGAGTTCAGTTTCTGAAAGACAGTGAAAAACTTGTGCCTGTCAACTCCAAGTGTAGAGATTTACCCTACCCTTTCTTTTTTTAGGTATAAAAGCTCAAGAGATCAGTTAGTTACCTGTGTGGTTACTGCTTCTTTTCAGAATCATTAGCGATGATTACCTACCAACAATAATATATACTACAGACCAAAATGAAAACAACCAAAGGGAAAATTTAGTGGTCTACCACATTTGAGCTAAGTCCCTCCTGATCTGGATAGCTAGCTACCTTACTACAGGTATACATGCAGGAGACTCAATCAAATTACTGTCTCATAGGTGTGGCCTTTCAGAATTGTGTCTAAACCATGTGACCTGGTCCTTCCTCTAGTCAGAGATTCAGAAATGATTGGTCTATTGGTAACTAGCTGACCAAAGAAAGACCAATCAGATTCATTAATCTTCATTTTTTTTCTCTAATTCCACCCCTCAACTCTCCCCGCCCCCCTCTGTATTTCTACCTCTCACTTAGAATTTCAAATGGAGAGACAAACAGCTAGGGTTATTAGTTACTAAGTCTTTTAAAGCTGGGCTCCAGAAAGAAACTTTATGAATTCTTATTGTTGAGGTTCCCAAATCTACTATGCTGGTTCCCCTAAGTTTAAAAAGTATTTTTCAAAATATGCATGATATTAATTGTTCTATTTTAGACTTTTGGCTTCTAGGAAAAACAGAATCTTTTTAGACAAACTTGATCTAATTATTATACTTAAAACTATTTTGAAATATTATCCATGTATTAAGAAACAAGAGTCTTCAGTTTGCAAAATCCCATTGCTTATATGAGATTTTGATCAACTTAGTTTTGTTACATTGATAACTGATCCCAGTCAACTAGGGACACAGGAGAACTGAAATGTGCTTTGTAGAGATCCTGTGAGCTTAGAAAATTATTCATGGCATTCAGAATTGAGTTGGAAAAGGTTCAGAATTATATACCACTTCTGATCAAGGTTAATTTCCGATGTATTCAGGAACCCTAAAGTTCTATGAAAAATGGTGCTCAGGTGGTAACCTCTGAACTTCCCCCAATCAGGCTTCACCCCATTTTCAGCTTTCCAACCAGTCCCATATTCCCTCTCTACTCTTCTGCTTGACTGGGCCCTCATGTGATGGATGTGAGCACAGCATGCCTGGTAATATTAATGCTGAGACCCAGTTTGGAAGTGAGGTAAGGGTGGGGATGGGAATAAAGGAGAAGCGGCCAACATAGCAAATGGAGAAGAGAAATATAAATATGAAGAAAAGACTAAAACATAAAAGATAAAAAGAAATAAAGTTCATTTTTCTAATGTATTTGAACTGATCCTTGGGGTCTTGTGACAAAGATATACTATGCTCCCATTCACTAGCATGGTTAATATTTACCCTGTAGAGAACAGGAGAGAAGAGATGAAAATGGAGGATCTGTATCTGTACTTTACACAGAGGATACTTCTTTGCATAGAACCATGAATACTTTAAGTTTCAATATGTGGAATTCCTCAATAACATCCTACACTTGAAAAACACATGTTTGAAAAACACTTTTATTTTTATAACTTTATTTGAGCCTCAAACCAACCTAGTAAAAACGACAAGTCGGGAATTAGAGTGTTCTTTTTATGAGTCCACTACATAGATGAATAAACTGAGTCTCAGGATAATTAAGTTATTTACCCAAGATCACATGACAAGCAATTGGCAGAGCCAGGTCTAGAACTCAAGGGAAAGGTTTATTCCACTACAAAGACATGAAACAGGACATTAAACAAACAATGTCTAAGAAAATAAGATCTGTAAATCATTAAGGGTAGGAAATCTGGAAGGTCAGACCCCCATACTACAATGAAAACTCACCGCAAGTGTGCTGCTCTGATCTAAGCGGACAGGGGAGGGAACTGTAACCTTGACCACATCACCTTGGGAGGAGGACCAATCGATGAGTGCATTTACAGCCAGCTTTGAATTGGTACATGAGAATGGCCTTCTGTCCCAAACATCTCCCCAATGGCCCATCATGATGACCCTTCCCTTCCTACGTTTATTACCTCAGTAAATGTTTATTTACGGAGAAGTTAATATGTGCCAGACATAGCTTAAAATGCCTGTTTTGTCTAAAACATCCACTTGGAAAGTTGGACAGGACAACTTTTTTCTGAAAGTTTTTTGCATAGCCTCACCCACTAAACACTAGTATGAGATAGTATTACCTAATCAGGAAAACTCTACTCAGATCTGAGAGGAGGAGAAAATAAATAGAAAAACTCAAAGAAAGAGATGGAAAGATATTGAAAGCAATGTGCCAGATATAGAATAAGAGTGTGGAGATTGGGAAACTCCTCAACTTTAGCAGCTGAAGACAAATTTCACCTATAAATCACTTTGTCTTACTGCTCTTCTCAAGGCCATGCCAACTCAGTCATAGAAAAACATACGATCTGGAGTCTGGCAAGGAGCATTTTCATGGAAAGCTGTGGTTGCCATTGGCCCCACATTGGCCACAACAAGCCTACTTCTGAATCCAAATCCCTTCAGTCTAATTTTATCTTTCAAACCTAAGAAAGATAAAATTGATCTGATTTTCCATCATTTAACAGATGCTTGAAGGACTGACTGCTTACCATTCAATCTCCCTTTACCTTCATGCGAGACTTTTCTTTGAGGAATATTATTATGTGGATACTTTGGAGGAAAGGAAAGAAACCCAAATGAAAATAAAATTAATTCTTGAACACAAGCCCCCTGAGCATAGACCAGCATATTTCAAACTTTTTGTGGTGAAAGAACTAAACCAACTAAGAGTAGCAATGGAATGAGTCAAGGTTTATTTGGGAAAGTGTTATTTGGGAAAGCAACAAGAATAAGCACTTGGGTCCAAAAGGTAGGGTACCAGGAGACCCAAGACTACAGTAACTATGCATCTTTCCTGGGACTCTGCTAACCTCAGAGGGTGGGGCTATATATTGGTTGGTGGGGGAGGAGGACATCAAAGGGAGGTTTCCAGATAATACCAGTATGGTAGTTTGGAGAAACACAATATTAATGGGCTCATTTTGTGCCTGCTTTCATTAAAAAGTGATGGTTATCATCCCAGGTCAATAATAAGAATCAATGATAATCAGCTCTACTTCAAAATTTGATGCCAATAAATTAAATTAAAAAAATACTAGCGGCTCCACCCATTTAGAGATGCTACAACTTCTAGAAAGTCTGTAAACCTGATTCCATATTCATTTAGCAAACATTATCTATAGTTAAAACTAGTTACTGTATTTGGCAAGTATTGTAGTAGGCACTGGAGATACAAAAATAATTAAGATTCTACCCTTTCCTTTAAGTAGCTCACAGTATGGACACTAGTATGTGAAAGAAAAAAAACCCAAACCAAACCAAATGCTATATAGTGCAACAAGTGATATAATAGTGACATTACAAAATATAGCATAGTCACAAGGAAGGTAGATAGAAGAAAATTTAGGGAGGCCAAGAATGGCTTCAAAGCTCTAACTATTAGAGAGCAAATTAGAATTTTTTCTAGGCTGAGAGGGAGTATAATGTGGAAAGAGAGTACTGTATGAGGTAGGCACCAAGACCTGAAAAATTGATGTGGTGTCATAAGGTGAAAAAAAGTGTTTAAAGATGGCGCTGGAAAGGTAGACAAGACTAGATCATGTCATCTATGCTGAGCAATTTGTATTTTAGCTTACAGTTAACAGGCAACCATTAGAGGACTTTAAGGAGAAAAATCATATGACCAAATCTGTGTTAGGTAAAGATAAGTTGGAGTGACCGGTTAGCTCAGTTGGTTAGAGTGTGGTGCTAATAACACCAAAGTTGCTGGTTTGATCCCCGCATGGACCACTGTGAGCTGCACTCTCTTTAAAAGAGTGAACTATGCCATTGTAGCATGAAAGCAATGTGTAACCAACGATGATGGCTGGCCCCCCCCCAAAAAAAGGGTAAGATAAATGCAGTGTTATTTGCAAGGAGAATTGAAGGGGCTCAAGATGGAGGTAGGGAGTCCATATAAGAAGCTATTGTCTTTGTCCAGGTGAGAGGTAATGAAAGTCTGAACCAGGTTATTTGTGGTGGTGTTGAAAAGCAGAGGATGGATTCAAAATCTTTTTAACTAGAATCCAAGGATTTATTGGGTCATCGGGAAAGTCATGACGTATTTTTCTATGTTTTTTAATGCAAAAATATGTCATGACTTTCTGATGGCCCAATAGTAACTGGATGTAGGGACTGAAAAAAAGGACCATGTTTAGGATTACTCCCAAGTCTCTTAAAAGCTGGATAGATAGTGTGATATATAGGGTAGGAATCTGGAAGAAGACTAAATGGCACAGAACACAAGACACTGAGTTATGATTTTTGTATACAATGAATACGGCTATTTCTTAAATTCTTAAACAGAGATGCCTATGGATCAGGAGCTCGGGAGAGGTATCCAGCACACAGATTTGGAAATCACACAGGTGGTTAAAACTCCAACCATGAATGAGATCACCAAGAACTGGTGTGTCAAGTGAGAAGAGAAATGGATCAAGATCATGAACCAGAAGATTAATTAATATTTTGGCTAGAAGAGAGTGAAAGAAGCCAGCAAAGAAGACTGAGGTGGACCTATCTGAGAGGGAGGAAAATGAGGAGAGCTATCATGGGGTTCAAATGAGGAGTTTCAGGAAGAAGGATAGATAACAACACAAAACACCAGAGACATCAAATAATACATAAAATGAATAAGAGTCAGTGGATGTGGTATCTTTTTCAATATATTTCAATGGAATTATGGGAACAGAAGCCTTATTAAGGTAAACGGAATAATGAATGGGAAATGATGAAGAGGAGAAAGTGAGTGGGGAGAGTGCTTTTACTTTGTTCTAAAAGAAGGGTGAGACAGAGCACTATAGAGATGGGGACAGGAGAGTCAGAAGAAGGTCCTTTAAGATGGAAGAGACAAGGGGCCGGCCAAGTGGTTCAGTTGGTTAAGAGCTTGCTCAAGAGTGCGAGCTCTGAGAAACAGGTTGCCAGTTCAATTCACACATGGGCCAGTGAGCTGCGCCCGTGCTGAGCTGCCGCTGGGCTGCCAACAGGTGGCAGGATGGCTCAGCTGGTGAGGGCATGTGCTCCTAACAACAAGGTTGCCTGTTCGAGATGGTTGGCTATGCCTGCCCACAACTAAGGACTGAACTCAACACCTTGAACTAAGTTGATGCCCGGGTGGCTCAGGGGATAGGGCATGCACTCTTAACAACAAGGCTGCTGGTCTGACTTCCTCATGCGATGGTGGCTACACCCACCTGCAACTAACTGAACACAGCACCTTGAGCTGAGCGGCACAACTGGACTTGGAGCTGAGCTTGCTGCGCCCTCCACAACTAAGATTGAAGGGCAAAAACTTGGCTGTTCCCCTCCCCCAATTCCCCAATACAATCTAAAAAAAATGATGAAGGAGACAAGAGCATATTTGTAGGCTATAGGGAAAGAAGTCAATACAGCAGGAGAGGAAACCCCAAGAGGGAATAGGGCATGATGGAATGAGATTCTGCAGGAAAAAGTAGGAGAAGCAAGAGTACAAGCAGAGGAATCATGTGACAAGAAGGAACTACTCACTAAGAGAAAAAAGGCAGTAGGCAGTATAGTAGGCACTGAGCAATCCTGAAAAACCGGCCGTTCTAAACCAAGCCTCACATTGCAAAACTTGGACAGAAAACTTTTCTTACATTTGCCTTGATCTTTTTTTCACATTAATTTTGTGTAATCTCTACAAATATCCCTTAAGGTAAGCAGAGTGGGATTTTTGCTTGTTTTTTATTTTGTTTTTGCTTTTTAGTCTCCATCTTCTAGGAGGAAACCAAAGCCCAAGGTTATGCCATTCATTCAAGACCACAGAATCAGTAAGTTTCATAAACTAAGGACTCTCCACACAGTGCTCTTCCCAACACCTCAGAAAATGTTACAAAGATTTCAATGGCAACCTGACCATGCTTGAGAAATTCAGAAGGGAGAATCCCTGCCCGAAATCACTCCTTAGATTGACAACAGTCACGCTTGGTTGCCTGACTGCCTCTATGGCAGCTGACAAAGAAGTGAATGCTGTATCTTCGCTTGAGATGACCTGGGTATGTGCATCCTTTGACATGTTCCTTTAATATTAGAGGGCAATTTTAAACATTTGGTTAATATATATGCTCTACTCTTGCCTGAAAGGAAACCCCCCTTCCTTATGGGGCCAGGTAAAACTCTAGTATACAAAAGTATCAGGCCCAGGCATAACACTCACAATTTCGCTAAGAGGGAAGCAAAGAGGACCACTTGCCACTCTCCCTCTCAGTGAATAGGAGCAGTGCCCTTTAACATAAAACATGAAAGGAGGTTTCTATAGTTTTGCCAGCTCAGCAAGAGAAAAAATTAACCCTACATGTTCTTATCCCAGGTTCCTCCGCATGGGTGGGGACGGAGGGACCAGAATTACAGACTACCAGTGAGAGACAGCAAAGCTCATTGTGTATGAGTTAGAAGGAATTTCAGTCACCAGATAGCAACACATTTCTAGATTTGCCATGCATTTTCTAAGGTTCTCTGCAAGTCCAGACAATTTGACAGAAAAAGGAAAAACAGCCCTTTTAAGTGATTTCTTCTGTTTAAATTTGGAAGTGTGTGGTAGAAATCAGCATTCAAAAAAAAAACGAACAGTTTCAATTATATTAAGTTGAATGCCTTATTTAATTAATTCACTTAGTCCCTGGGTGACACTGGGTGTGGCTCAGCAAGATTTAGGAGGAATCCAATCTATCTCTAGGAGGAATGAATGGTCTGCACCAGGCAGCAAGGCGGCATCCTTCCACACCTTTCTCACACTGCAAGGGAAAGGCGAGGCTGGAATTCTAAACCACAGACCACACTCTCTAAGAGAAGAATGGTTTGTTGTATGAGGAAAAAGGCAGATGTTCGTGGCCTTGAAGATGGGGGGTGGAGGGGCTACTTGCTTGCATTGCTATTCTTTACACTTCAATTACAAATTAAAGCCCTTATTTTTAAACAAAGGAAATACCTCTCAGTTTTCTTGCTTTTGTGGATGCAGATCCTATCTTGCAAGTTTTTCATCATCTGCAATACGCATGGTAATTAAGCTATTGAAAGTTAGCCCCAAGATATTTGAAAATCATAAGCCAATACAATCTCGGGGATTCTTTTATTTTATCCCTCCTTTACCCACTCCTTTATCATCTTCTCATCTCCACCCTACTCCCATTCTCTTCCTCCTGCTGTAATAGTCGATGGTGGTAGGTAATTAATGACCAATAAAGATCATTTATGCTTTCTTCTCACCCATGGGCAACATATTACAACTCAAAAATCCAAGATTGCCTCTTTACGCTGCTCAAGTGGAAGAGGAAGGAAGTGCCTCCTCTCCAGCCCCCGCCCACGTTTCTGCTGGATCTCATGGGTGTGGCAGAGTTTAGACCTTTGCAGGGTTTTGCCCTTGTTTAGTCCCAGTTAAGGACGAGGATGATGAATAGATGCCAGAAGAGAGAGAAACACAGTCGGGTTCTGCCATGAATGATCATGAATGATACAGGATCATTTCACCCACAAACAGGGAACCAGTGTGACACTTAAGTACTCACACTATATAAATGCCAGTCAGCGTAGTGTGGAGCCCACGCCCTGAACACACCATTTCCTTCAGTCTGATTTAATGCTACCCTAAATGCTGAGTACTTACGTGACTGACACACAACAGTGGTAAGTAGGGAATGTGGCCATTTCACACAGAAGCACACATTTATAAAATGCATGGGCAAAACAGGACAATTGCTATACCTCTCCTTCTCTCTCCTGAATATAAATTATGCTAAAACACAGGCAGGCATGTGGAAGCCATACAGAGCACATGCATGACTGCTATATATGAAGTGTGCAGAGATTATACACATTTACATGCCAATTTAGACAACTCTCTAAATACACGATTTCAGCTTCATCACTTTGCACATCCCAGTGAACACTTGGGGCTGTCACTGAGATAGAACACTGATGCAGGTAGCTGTCCCCTTTTGGGGAAGGGAATTCCTTTAGCCTCAATTCCCTTTCTAAAAATCATGCCTGGTTTCCTTTGTCGAAGGAAAGGTATGTGTGTATACTTGTAGGTGTATACACAGAGTGGCAAAAAGTTGTAAACCGGCATATTTTCCTTTTCAAAATTAAAGCTTTTTTTAAATGACTAGCACTGGCTTCCTTAGGGCTCTGCCTTCCTAAATTTTATTTCCCCAGCTCGCCAGTGGGGCAACCCTCAGGACGTTTCCTTGACAGTGTGCTTAACCCAGCCACCTGTATCTACTGCATTTATGTATTAGAAGGAACGAAGACAAGGAGAGGAAGTGTCTTGGTTTGAAAAATGAGAGCCAATGGAAGCATCAATCTCTAGAACCACAGAGCAGTCAGTTTAGGAAACTACAGCATGTAAGACTCTCGCTGTTCCCCAAACACCCCTACACAAACCACACACAAAATTTCACGTACCTGTTGTTAGCTAGCCACTTATTTATTTATTTATTTATTTATTTATTTATTTATTTATTTATTTATTTATTTATTTATTTATTTATGCTGTACCTCTCCACCCTCTCCACCCACTGCTATGACATTCTGTTTCAGTCTCTCTTCCCCTTCCTCTTCCTTCTCCTTCATCCTCACTCCCCACCCCTCCTTTCAGGGCGCTGGCTAAATGTGCAAAGCTGGCAGGCTGTTTCTTCTCCACTCCCCCCCCCACCCCCTTCGGATTCAGAGAGAGTATTACGAATTGCCCAATATCCATCCAATACCTGCACAGGCATAATGCCCAATTCCTGTCTCTTGCCCCCATCTCTAAGGCAATCAATCTGCAAAGGGCTTCTTTGACCAAGGCTGCCTCCCCTCCCACGGGCACGCACACACACACACACACACACACACACACACACACACGCACAAACACACACTCACCCACACCCCACACCCATTTTTCTCCTTAACCTTCGCCAAAATCTCTAAACGTGTTCCAACAAATGTTTGAAAGCTTGGTTTGGCGAACGCCACGGCACCGTGGGTTCCTGCGGAATACCATGCTCGCCATGCCTCTCCACTCTCACCCCAGTCAAGTTTCTAAAATGTCTTTCAAGAAATAAGTGAGCAATTTGAAATGGAAGAAAAACCTGGGCAGTGGGGGAGGGAGGAAGGGAGGGGACTCGGGCTCTCACTCATCTGGTATGTGCCCCTCTCCCTGATGAACATGAGTCACCACGCTTATTATCCAGAATGTTAGCCCATCTCTAGTCACTGACAATTCGAGGAAAGATGCAAGGGAAAAGGGGAGAAAATACCCGATTTCCAACAGGTAACACTCGGCTCGTCTTTCTCATCGGAGCTCAGAGCTCCTAGGGGCGTGGTCCACCCTCTGCTCGGACCAGCTGGTGCACAATCGGCTTACGGGGGTTTCCCCTTTCCACACGGCCAATTTCTCCCCCAGCCCCAGTTGTCTTTAGATTTTCTTTTTGAGAAAAAAAAATTCCAAATCGGTTTCATTCATTCCTTGAAAAATAAATAAATAAATAAATAAAACCTTCACATGTTCTTCCATTAACACCTGCGCCCATTTGAGGCGCAGGCATGTAGGAAATAAGGCTTCTTCCGCAGCACATGTGACAAAAATTGTAGGACAGAGCAAGCAATACTTATTACTGAATATTATTCCTTCGATCCTGCTTCTTGCAAATTATATAAAGGGTTGCCTCCCTATCTTGTAGGTAGCGCCCACGTCTTTCCCCCCACACCCCTTTCTATATCCAAACCCGCAAAACCGGAGACCTGAAATGCTGAACATTTACTAATAGCCCCCTCCCCCCCAAAAAAATATTTCTTATTTCTAGCCCAACAGGCGTATTTTTTCCTAACCTCATCCTAATTAATAGCAGCATTCCAAAACCAGAGCATGAGAGACAGACTAGAATAAAAGCTAAGATGCAACCCTCAGCTCCCATATGCTAAGAAAACGCGAGCACCATGGCCAGAGCAGAGGCAGTTAAAATATTTTTTTTTCTGCCTGTACAGGGAAATACTGTACTCTGGTAATTTCACATCAGCAAGAAGTAAAAATCTTAGCTCTACCTGTTTGGTTCTTCTCATACAGCACAGCATGGTTGTATCGTCCCTTGCCTTCTTCCTGCCTTCTCTCCTTTCCTCCTCTCTTTCTTATTCCCCCCCTCTCCACCTCTTTTCTGCTAGCTAGCTCACTCGCTCTCTCGCGCTAGCGCGCTCTCTCCCTCCCTCCCTCTCTCTCTCTCTCCCTCACACACACCAGGGCAGTTAGCAGCAACTGTAAGGTCCACAGCTATTGCTCATCGCACATGCTCTCTTCTCTCTCTTCTCTCTCTCTCTTCACTCTCTC
>NW_017732068.1:725539-759985 GCF_001890085.2 Hipposideros armiger
CTCTCTCTCTCTCCTCACTTCCTCACTTCCCCTCTTTCTGAACCCCCCCACCTACTCTGTCTTTTTCGCTGTCTCTCGGTCTCTTTCTCAGAATTATTCACTAGCTTTCAATGACTAATCACTTCCCCAGCCCCCACCCCCATTCTAGACCGACGCCCCCTCCCAGTCCCCTGCCAGCCTCATGAATATTTAAACATCTCCAATCTGGACCCAATTACCCACCGACTTTCCCGCTGCATTGAGAGTGTGTGTGGGGGTGGGGTGGGGTGCGGGGAGGGTGCAGAGAAGTATATTCCAGCTGGTTCTGGGGACTGGATGGAATGTGTTTTAGGGAAGAGGGGCTTGAGGGATGCTTGTATTTCTTTACTCTTTTCTTTTCCAATATCATACAAGTAAAGAACAGCTATTCCAAATGAGTAGTAAAACCTAAACATGTTATATCTGCTATTTAGGTTTTATGCACAGTTAATAATTGTGAGGGTTAAGTTCTCTCAAAAAAAATTAAATAATGTGTAAATATCATACACTGTATGTATACTGTACTCAGTATTCATATAACCTAAAACAAATACATGCATGCTTAGATATACATAAACACATCTCATATATACTCCAATATCCTCAAATAATCCACATGAATATATTGCATTTTAAACATTCTAAGCACTTGAGTTTGGAAATAATAATAAATACATAAAATGTTTAGGAATTAGCATCCACATTTAAGATCACAGGGTTTTTTTTGTTTCCTAATGCACATTCACCTGTTTGAAAATTGGGGTTTCTTTTAATTTTACTGAAAAAGCTGAGCACATTTGAATGTCTCTATAATATTAATGGTTCCCCAAAGGATATTTTACAGTTTGGGCAAGAAGAATACAAGTAAACTCATCTGTTATGAGAAGAAAATGTATATCACAAAACCTACTTCTTCAATTCCTTCTATGGTTTTTTGTAATTTGGGTGGAGGAAAATCTGACTTTAAAAAACATAGATAACACAATTTATATATATATATATATATATATATATATATATATATGTATGTATGTATAGTACTGTGTGATTGGGAGATGCTACTGAAACTTTTTGTAGCTAATTTTCTAATCTGTAAACTAGAGATAATAATAATGCCAACCTATGATTAGTGAGGACCTAATAATATAATGTATGTAAAACACAACAGAGCCATTCTCAGTACATAATAAATTTCCCCCACAGACTACTTTTCCAAACTTTTGGACATTTTTATGGGAATATCTCAAAGAACTTTTCAAACTATTTCTTGTTATTCACTAGTGGCAATCAGCATTCCCAATTAAACAACTCATAGTCTTTCTAGCGTCTCCTAGACACAAGTCTAGTTAATAGGTGTCAACCAGACAGCTTATTATCATCTATATATTATCAGGATCACTGAGCTTAATATGTGCTTAATGCATTTTAACAAAATTCAAGGTCCACCCATCTCAGAATGAGCTATCACAGAGAGACGCCCAGGGGGTAATGGTTATAAATTATCCCCAGAGGTCTTCCTGAGCACGACTGCTTTAGATTCAGCCTTACCTGGTCTTTTATTGCTCTCCATTTGCTTCATAGTTTTCTGATTTTATTATTAAAATACAGAGTTAGGTTCTGAGTTTAATATATATATTTTTAATGTTGTAATGAGCCCAGTCAGAGCCGAGCTTTCCCAAACAGCCTTCTCTGGACTTACATGATAGAAGAGGGCAAAGGATGGTTAAGAAATGACTTCATCAGAGACCTTCCAACTGTGGATTAGGATCACCCCACCTAGCCTGCTAGGGTTGGGGAGTGATAAAGAGAGGGAGCAGAGGGGTTGAGGACTGTGGGCAAAGGAGAGGAAATTGCTTCTTTTGGTGAGTAAACAGACTCAGAGATAGAATCATTTTGTCAACTACGTGGCCAAATATATGGCCACATACTTGGCCATAGAAAGAGGCCAAATCCTTTGCCTTTTAATGCACTCCTCTCACACCTCCCATTTATAACTTCTTTTCCCTTTTACTTAATGAAAGGAAACTTGGAAACTAAGTGGCATAATGAAATCAGACAGAGTTGAACTCAAAACTAGGCGTAGGCCCAGATGAACTTTGTGGCTAAGTATGTTAAACCAAGCCTCTAAGCATCACTTTCCTCAGCAGTGTACATGCATTATTTCATCTGATACTCAAAATGAGGTAGGTGCAACCATTAATCCCATTTGGATGGAGACACTAAAGTTAAGTAAATTAAGTACCTAGACTACGTCACACAACTTCTGAGTATAAGAGGTAAAGAAAGGTACAAAACCCCATTAGCCATTAAAATACATTGCCACTCCATGGGCCTCTATACCTCAGTACTTCTGGTCCTCAGAAAATTAGACTATGTAGGGGAAGCTTTTGTGTTAAAATGAAATTAGCATTCTGAAAGGTCCACTTATTAGGCCCAGCCCTTATCTCAAGAACCATGAAGAACAAGCTGATACCCTCATCCAGTAGCCAGCCCTCTGTATGTTTCTGACCAAACATCAGCTACCTCAACCACTTGCAGGTCCCTCTTATTCAGAATCCTCCACATTTTGGATGTCTCCCTCTGGACTTAGTATATTCGGTCAACAAGCCTCTAAAAATTACTTCCCCAAAGGGAACTTAAGATTCCAAATTTAATTTGAATGCTATGGAATCAATTCTATTGCATGTTTCTCCTTTAAGCAACAGACGTTATGGGATGGAAAAGGAATGAGGAAGACAAAAGCATACACTGATATGATCTTGGCAAAAAAAAAACAAAACCAAAAAAACATAAAATAAAAATAAAATAACCAGTGTTATTTTGATCTCTACCAACCAACTATTTAATAGATCCACTAATCTGTATGCCCTTATAGCCAATCCCAGAAAATGCCTAGGCTTAATCCCCATGATTGATCCTCATATAATTTTAGATTAGCAGATTAACTCATGAGGCTGTCAGGTAACTTTCCAACTACAAGCTAGGCAATAGCATCATTCTAAAAGAAGGTGAAGAGTAGTGGAGGCCAGGTTGCAGCTCTATTCTTATATCTTCTTGAACTTCATGCAAAAGTGATAGTGTTTTCATAATAAACCCAAAAGTCACTGAGCTTTACTAAGGCCTCCGTCAGATAATCTGCTACGTTATAACTGGCATTTGAGAGAGGCTTATCACCAATTCAGGTAGAAAACATGTTTGTCTTTTTTCTCTTCCTTCTAGGAGTTTATTTTTTTTACCTTTTAGACTTAGCCTTTTACCTGTTGTATCAGTGTGCTAGGGCTGCCATAACAAAATACCACAGACTGTGTGGCTTAAACAAACAGAAATTTATTTTCGCATAGTGCTGGAGGCTAGAAGACCAAGATCAAGGTGCTGGCAGTGTTGGTTTCCTCTGAGGGGCCATGAGAGAAATACAGTTAAGTCTCCAACTTACGAATGAGTTCCGCTCTGTGAGAACGGTTGTAAATTGGACTCATTCGTAAGTCCGACAAAGTGAGTCTTATACACCTTTGACGCTTCTTAGCAGTCCCCTCCACATCACCACTGCTTTTCCTCTTGCTTCCAAACATCCTGGGCTCTGATTGAGCACTGTACCACTGTACACAATCGCACTGCACAGTAAGCACTCAGCAGTACAGCTGTGACAATGTCTGGCAGACAAGTGAGCTACTTCCGCGATTTGTTCGCATCTATGTCTATTCGAAACGCTAGGTCCGTTCATATTTGTGAAAGTTCTCAACTCAAATGTTCATAAATCAGGGACTTACTGTATCTTTTCCAGACCTCTCTACTTGGCCTGCTGACAACTGCCCTCTCACTGCCCTTTCATATGGTGGTCCCTCTGTACATGTGCACTCCTGGTATCTCTGTGTCCAAATTTCCTCTTATTAAAGGACATCAATCTGATTGGATTAGAGTCCACCCATATGACCTCATCTAACCTTAATTATCTCTTTAAAGGCCCTATTTCCATATACTGTCACATTCTGAGGGATTGTAACATAAGACTTTTGCGGGGATATAATTCAGTTGATGACACCAGCATTCTCTATCAGTACTTTCTGACTTCATTCATTTATTCAAAATTTTCTATGTTGCAAAAACATCCTTCCTTCAAGGAGATACATACATGAAAAGCAAAATAATGCTGTTTGAACAAAACAGGATTCAATGTCAAATGTGTGTTATAAGAATTCAGAATAGGAAAGAAATTACTGTGGAGTAGGGTAGGTCTTTCCTTTCGTGATTAGGATTTGAACAATATCTTTACTTGTTTTAGAGAGTTTGAGAGAAGGGAAAGGCATCATGTTAGAAAAGGCCAAATGCACAAATAATCAGTGCATGATCAAAGGACTGTCGAAATGCAAAAGAGGGGGAGTTGTAAAGAAGAGTAGTAAGAGAGAACGTGAGAAGGGTAGGTTAACACCCCGATTAAGAAGGATCTTAAGGGTTAGACTAAGGGGGTATATTAATGTCCTAGGGCTGCCATAAGAAATTTCCACAAATGTGAGGGCTTAAAACAGCAGAAATTTACCCCCTCATATTTCTGTAAGTCCGAATTCAAAGTGTTGGCAGGATTAGTTCCTTTTGTAGGCTCTGAGGAAGAATTCTTTGCATAACTTTGTCCTACCTTCTAGTGACTGTGGCAATCCTCGCCATTCCTTGGTTTGAAGATGCATCACTCCAATCTCTGTCTTCATCTTCAGATGGTCTTCCCCTCTTCTTATAAAGACGCCTGTAATTGATTCTAGGGTCCACTGTAAATCCAGGATGATTTCATCTCCAGATTCTTAACGGAATTGCATCTGCAAAGACCCTTTTCTCAAGTAAGGTCACATTGACAGGTACTGGGATTTAGAACTTGGACACAAGACAATCCATTAATTATGCATGAATTATGAACACAAATGAACTCTAATAATTCTGATAGCTATGTCAGTCACAAAGTGACGGTCAGGCCAGGGCATCATGTGAAAGGCGTACCCAGTGAAAGCCCTAACCAGATAACTCCAGAGCAGGGTGGTGTGTGACCATCTGGACAGCTCTATCCGACTGCAGATGGGGGCACTGCACCCAGCCTTGAGCATAAACTCAGAGCTCTCTGACGGCTCATCATTCAGGCCTCCTCTGATGAGCTCACAGCCGCACCTGCACTGGTCCCAGATGGAGCGCTTGAAGCCTCACCTCCTGACCATCATCTCACCGGCCCGGCCTGATGCCCAACACTATGCACCCCAGAGCTGAAGGGACTCTCTCTGAACACCAGACTCTCTCTCTCATCCTTCTTTCTCATAAGACTGTTCGCCTTGCCTAACCCTACTGCTTGCAAACCTGTGTGACCCTCTCGATGATTGGAGACTATCCTCTGGCCAGAGCCTTGGTTAAGGTCCATGGTAACTGAGTCAGTAGGACTAGATCCATGTCTTTATTCTAAGTCTGACATTGTGGAAAGACACAAACATGTGTGAAACTGCTACCTTGATAACCACACCCTGCTCGCCACAATAGGAAATTAGACATAAGGCTTGTGAGGAAGAACATTTTAGAGAACACCTATGGTGATGTTGTATAGTATGGAATGGAGATAAGGGGACAGGGCCCAGTGAGAGGAACATGGCATGGTTTTAATGCCTAGATCAGGAAGGGAAGGTGGAAGAGAAGTGAACTGTCACTTGTTGAGTGCCTTGCACATTCCAGGCATATTCTCATTTTACATATTCTGCCTCATTTACCTCACAGAAGAATATCTAGGAGGAAATGAAAAAATTGAAGAACCAAAAATGGTTTGGAGATTGAACCTGGGAAACTTAGAGAATGAGAATATAAAACTCAGATGTAAGGAGATCCAGAAAGGGACCTGGCATTGTGAGAAAGGTGATGAGTCAGTTTTGAAAGCATTCATTTTATGAAAGCATTGAAATGTTCAAATGCACCACATGATCAGATTGTAAGAGAGAAGACTCAGAAGGCGTCTGAGCCTGCCAATGTCTTCCAGGCAGACATGGCTGCATCTGGTTCCAGGGAAAGGCAAGCCTCTCTGGTATGATGTCACCATATTAATTAGGCTGATAGCATTTCAGGATGGCCTTACTGCCAGCATTCATCCTGCTTCCCGCAGGCAGCCAAGAGTCTGAAGCCAGGAACTGGAGGGGTTTTAGGACCCTCTAAATCTCCATCCATCTTTCCAGATTTGCCTCAAATCCTCTCAGAATTTCTCCTTCCAGCACAGCCTGGGGACCATCTGAATCTCTGAGTAGCCAATATCACAGAACAAGGAAATCCCGGGGAGGGAACCATGTGCTGGGGGCACAGGGAGAGACCATGAAAAACATGCATCCCTTACAGCGAGACTCAACTGGCCACCAGCTCTTGAGAAAGTTCGTGATTGCTTGAGTGAACAAATCTAATTCAGTGGCTTGTTCATTAAGCTGCTGATGCTAAAAATTCCATCAGATTATACAAACCTCTACAATCAACACACCATCAGAGCTTGAAAGTACAGCACTTCACTGAGCTTGGTCTTGGAAGGAACCACAGAAATTTTCACACACCTCTTTTTTATTCCCCTTAAAGTATTGTAACAGTTTGTTTACCAGCCTATCTTCCTGGAATGCACATTTCTGGATGGCAAGCAACATGTATTAGTTTGTTTGTTTGCTTGCTTGTTTGTTTCTGGTGTTTCTATCAGAGACATATTTGGGTTTTATGAGACCTAAAGGTTATATAATTTGGGGGAGACTTCTTTAAGAAAAAGAATACAAGTTAAGTATGAAAGTGGATATTTATTTGGAATAAGAAAGTACAAGTTATGTAGTTTTAGAAAATGATATATACCACAAAAATGGATATATGTCACAAAACTCAGAAAACTAAATGTAATATTTTAAAATAACTGCCTGACACATCTCTATAATTCCAGTTTATTTTGGTTACATGTTCGTTGATCATCTCTTTGTATGACAGTGATTTTATAATACAATATTCTAAAGGAGACTGGAAAAATAATCTAGCCTTTCTTCTAACACAGTTGACTGGATTTGTTTTTATTAGTAGTACTTGTGAGGCTTAAAATATGAGACTTCATGTACAGATGTATTTTTGGTGTAAGGTATTACCAGTAATACGAAAACACAGGAATTCTGAGAAATTCTATTTCAAACAATTTCTACGGAAACAGAAAATATATATTATATATTTATAATTGAATTATGTGGCATTTTTAAGTTTATTCCTGACAGAAAAGAACGTTGGTTTTGGCCAGGCTTTGCTAAGAACTGAATCTCCCACTTAAAATTTTACACGGCTGATTATTGGAAGAATTTCAGACTATCTTCTGACTTCACACATTTCAAATCTTGTTTCTCATCTTTACCACATGATCAGGTGCAACATTATGTAGGCCAGGTGATGTTTGTATTGTAATTAACCTCTGGTCCTGTACTTCAGGTTGCCATGCCCGGTGGGTTGGCACGCTGGATTCCTCAAAGCCACGGATGACTAACAATAGCTTAACTCTACACAAAAGCTTCTGCAGTGGTTCTCAACCTGTGGGTCGCAACCCCTTTGGGGGTCGAACGGCCCTTTCACAGGGGTCGCCTAAGACCATCAGAAAACAAAAAGATATTTACATTACGATTCATAACAGTAGCAAAATTACAGTTATAGAGTAGCAACGAAAATAATTTTATGGTTGGGGGTCACCACAACATGAGGACCTGGATTAAGGGGTCGCAGCATTAGGAAGGTTGAGAACCACTGTAGAGCAACATAGATATATCCCATAAACCCATTCTAAATGTAAAACTATTACAAACTCATCTTATCTGGTTCCCCAAACTGCCTAAAGCTATTTAACACAATCCTACCTGAGGGGAGATGTTGCAGAGGGGAAGTTTGCAGGGAAAAAGGTGGGTGTCTCAAATATCTTACTATTTCAAATTTTATACAAATGTACAGACCTGTGGCATATGGCCTGTGTAAGTGAGGAGCCCTGAAGCTTAAGCTGAATTAGCGTCCTGGTAAATTTGCTTCTGGTTTTTAGTATTGAATTCAGAGCCATTAAGTCTTGGACAAATAATTGTAAAAATCAAATAGGAAGGTGAGAAAAAAGGAGAGAAGAAGAGAAAAAAGGAGGGAAGAAGGAAAAAGGAAAGTGAGGAAGGCTCTTTGAATAGATTTCAAACATGGACTTTTAGGATCCCCTATTGTTTTACTCTGCAACTGTTATTTTGTTCTATATAGATGGCTATGTTTCTCACCATGTCTGCTCATACACTGAATCTGTCATATTCTAAATTTCCTTCTGGAATGCACATGGCTTGGAGAAATGACAAAATGCACCCTTCCTGGTGGGCTCTAAACATGAAGCTCCCACTTGGGCTCCATTAAATGCTAACAGCTGTCACATGGGGAATCAGAGAGGTGTCCTTCTCCAAAGATGATTTCCCTAAATTCATCACCTTTTATCCTGTCTCATGATAACTCTTACTGTTTTCTATGGACTGGGGCAGTGTGAGGAGGTTTTGTATACTATACAGTTTATAGTTGAATAGCAAAATAAATTTCAGATGTATAGTTTCTTATTACTTAATTTGCTCACTTTGGCTTGAAGCATTGATAGATTTCACTAAACATTATTGACTTCAAACCTCATTTTAAGAAGGCAGCTCATTCTGTCATCAATCCTTTGGTTTATTTTCCCCTTTGTTTCTTGGCCCCACGCCACCATGATTCTGTCAAGTCTAGAACTGAACTTTTGTGCTTAACAGCCTTGGTCTTTTTCTGCCTGAAATCCAAGACTATTCTTCATTACATTAAAATTTTTCACAGTGAGGCCATCAGAACACACCTAGGGTGTCTAATGTACTCTGTCCACAGAATTTTCTTGGACAGACTTCCCCGTTCTCTGTTCTTAAGACTCTGGAATATATATGTATTCTCAATAAACCTCTTCTAATCTTCCTTTAAACCCCATCTAGTACATATAAGATCCTCCAAAATTCCTCTGTTGATTATTTTAGCTTTCTATTTCCAAGTTCTCAATTCCTTCCTTCATCTTAAAATCCTGAAGTTCTTTATAATTCAACAAAAACTTCCACTCTTTAAACCTCTCAAGATTCTTTGTTGACTAAAAGACCCCTCTCTGAATCTCTCAGACAAAATTAGCATGTGATAATTTCCCCAAGCTCCACTATGCATCAGTCCACATCATAGCTGCTCTAACCCATATATATTGGGTTGTCGGAAAAGTCGTGACGCATTTTTGCAACAAAAAACATAGAAAAAGTACATCATGACTTTTCTGACAACCCAATAAATGCTGACTATAAGAAGGCAGTATTATGTTTTTATTAGTTTACATATTTTTAATCAATTTCTTTAGACTACACATTATTGAAAGGTTAGAATTATTGAAATTGGAGCTCAAAAATGTCATCGTGTCTATCTTTCTGCTACTAATGACTCCAAACTTTTGTTTATTTGTTTTTTTTTAAGTTGACAGAGTCATTAAAGTTTGTTGTCCTCATTCCTAATATATGATATATTAGGAGTCTTTCCCTCATGTTAGCAAATTGTCACCTTTGGGGCCTTAATCAGAGTGAATGTGTTTAATGGTCTGAAGGACAATGAGGAGATGAGCTCCCTCTTAATTAGTCTTCAAATAACCAGCCTCACAGAAATTGGACCCTGCACGCCTTCAGTCATTTGGCTTCTGTGTGTCTTCAGTCATTTGCATCGCAAGCCCCTGAGCTTCAGAGATTCCAGGAGGTTGGATGACACCTCTAAGGTCATCATCTGACCCAGCTCCCCATTTGATGTTACCGAATGTTAAAACATCCTGTCCTTGAAGTTTTGAAAGCATGTTACTTCCAAACCTTTTGATTTTTAACTTTTGACAACTGTTGGGATCCTTTTGTCTACAGGAACTGATATTTGTCTCCCTATAAGGCCCACCTGTTTGTATGCCTTAGGGCCACCAAGGAAAGTATCTCTTTCATATATTATTTCAGCAAGTGCTTAAATGCAGCACATCCATCTTGCCTGAGTCTTCTAAGTGTTAGGCACCTTTTGAACTATTCTTTATTCAACAAGATTTTGTGTCTTTTCATTCTGGTTACTCTGCTTTCAACACACTATAGTTTACCTCTCTTAAAATGTATACTTTTAAATGTATACTAACTAATAATTATACTTGAAGTGAAACAAGAATAAGCCACTGCCATAAATTCAGATGTTAAGTATCAATTAATACATCACAGAACTGCAAGATGTGTGTGTGTGTGTGTGTGTGTGCGTGCGCGCGCGCGCGCGCGCGCGTGCGTGCGCACATGCGCATGTGTGTATGTGTGTGTTCCACCACCATACTGATAATTGTGAACCTATTCAGTGGTGTGCTGGTAAATGTTTAACAACTGGCTCTTCAGGAGGTAAAGGGGAGAAATTATTTGTAGCATTTGCTAATTTCTATGATGTAACTACTCCCACCATGTCCTTTTGAGGAAGTGATTTTTTTGGGGGTATTTATTATCTTTGTTTTTAATATAATTTTAAAAATTTTAAGTTTATATAGTTTAATTTTTAATAATGGCTGTTTTAACAACTAGCTTGCAAAATTCCTGAAAATTTAAAAATTAGTTTGCAAAGCTGTACAGCCATGTATAGCATTCCACTTATTTACTCTGACTAAAATTTTGAAACATTTGTTTATGTGTAATTCTGCTATACTGAGTACCCTTCACACCTTCCTGAGGTCATCTTGTTCTATTGTTAATTTTTGTTTTATTTTTTCATTTGGGTAAAATCTTGTATATGTATTCTTATTTATGTTTGCCTTGTTAGATTCAGTCAATCATTTCATCCTGTCAATAACTCTTTAGATCTTAATTCTGTCATCCCACATTTCTGTCATCTTTATCCCTTCCTGTACATTTGATGAGCAAGCCTTATATATCTCTATCCAAGGCATTGAATTTTTTAAAAAATGCCTGACAGGACAAGGCCAAGGACAAAATCCTTGGCCATGCAAATAGAATCTTTCCTTTACACAAGCTTCAAACTATTAATCAGCATTGAATCAATGAGATATTTCTCTACTGAATTGCTTTTGCTTCTACTCCAAATTTCTCTACCTTGTCCATAAGACTCTTGAAAGATTATTTATAAAGTACATAACTGAAGTTCAGAAACCTTCATCTTCTTCTTTCTCCTAGCAAAGAAAAAGATTACTCTCCCCCTATGTAAAGTTGATCACTTTCTCCAGAATTCATCAGTTATGCCTCTTCTCTTTTGTCTTTTAATCTGCCTCTTGGTCTACCTCCTCTACTCTCCTGGCATATAAACATCACATATAAGCAGTGCCTGAAAATCTGTTTCTATACTCTGCTTTTTTTTCCACTTGAAATATTGTGTACTACGATTTTTTCCACTTTCCTTGGGCTTACTATTCCACTTTCCCCTTTATACTCAGCGTGACCACTACCGTGACCTTGTTCTCTCTTAGAAAGTATATGCATTCAGGCAGGGGTTTCTCTCATTTTCTGCTTTGTCAGCTTCAGACTTATTGGGCTCGACCTGGCAAAGTGCAGGTGGAAATTTCTCCGGCATATTTGGAGTCTCTTTTTAAAATTCCTCAGAGACCTTCGCCCTCCCATTTCTTCTATCATTACCATCTTTCTCTCAACTGAATCTTTAGCCCCATCTTTTAAAAGACTCTAGTTTCTTTCATTTCTTCACAAATAAAATATTCTTCTTCAACCTTAGCTCTGCCTCTTATTGTGTCCCTCTGCCCAACATTTTCACTTCTTCATTCCCTCTTCTTCTCAGTTGTTGGCAATTTGCCTTTTGTGCCTTTTGTTCACCAATCCATTGGCTTTAACTAAGTCACCAGAAACCTCATAGTTGTCAGCCTGAGAGCGCTCTCTCCCTCTCTCTCTCTCTCTCTCTCTCTCTCTCTCTCTCTCTCCCTCCCCCCCACTCTCTCATACACACACACACACACACACACACACACACACACACACACACTCACTCACTTTTTTATTCCTTACCTTATAAGGCTTCTCTGCAGTTTCATGACTAACCACACCTGTTTTGTTCTTTAATTTCCTTTTGTCAATTTCTTTCAATGACACTTCATTCTCCTAATTTTCCTTCTCCATCTCTGGATGCCTTCTCTTTCTTCTTTTCAGATTTCTCTCCCTCAATCACCACTCACCTGGGCATTCTCAGCACTGCCCACAGCTTCCACCGCCACCACATCATTCTGCATGACTCCCAATTCTATATTTTCAGCCCAGACCTTGTTGGAACCCTATTTCAAATACAGATCTCCATATGCATGATTCATGCTCCTAAAATGAACATCTTATCTTCCCCTACATCCTCTCACCAAAATATTCACTTCTTCCTGTAATCCTTATTCTGGCTTAGAGGCCTGCCACCCATTCACTTTCCCAGGCCAAAAAATGCTCTAGACACCTTTCTCTTCCTCCTCACCCACAGTCAGTAAGTCATGAAACCCCCTAGATGCCAATACTTTAGGTTCTTTTTCTTGTATGGTTTTTTTTCTTTCTTGTGATAGGTTTCTAATTACTTCTTTGTCTTTAGTCTCACACTTCTGTATCTTCTATCCACAGCCAGAATCATCTTTCTAAAACAACCCTACCAGAACATGGACCTTCTCTACTTAACATCCCACAGTAACTTCCAGTTAACTGCAGGAAAAAGTCCAAATGCCTCGCCAACACAGATCCTGCCTACGTTCTTCTCCAATGACATCCTTAAACACCTCATTCACTGCATTTTCCAAAGAGGTCTATGCCGGGATTATCTCTATGCCTTTACACATACTGACTTCAATTCACAGGATACTTTTCCCCATTGTTTAGTGATGAAATTCTTATTCTTCCAAGTAACAGCTAAAATAAACTCTCTTCCATGAATATTGATCATACTCCTCATGTCACCATTTTTAATGTTACTATTCTTGTACTGGCCCCTGTCAAGCACTTATCACACATCATTGATTATATTTATCCATCTGCCTATTTCCATAATTATATGGAAACCAAGAAAACTAACAAATTTCTTAAAGGAAAAATTGAATTTTATTTATCCTTGCATCTCCAGTTCTTAGCACGTGGCCCAGCAAATTCTAGGTAACTCAGTATATTTTCACTGAATGAGTAACTTTCCTTTATTTAATATTTTATACTTCAATCAAAGGAAGAAATGTGGAAACTAGCATGATTTACTCTTAGTGAATTAATGTTGGCTCTTTGGGATCAGTGCTTTTTCATATAGATTCTTCAACCAGAATTCCAATATTCAATTCTAGATAAATACAACAATAGTAAATTCATTGGTTCATTAGATAAACTTTTTTCTCCTCATTTTACTGTTTGAAAACAGAAATAAAATTTCTCCAAATCCAACTCTTCCGCCCCAGAAATGGTACTATAGACACAATTCTGCCATTTACATAAGAGTCATTACTGTTGGGTTAAAGCTTTTAGAGTGTATGTATATGTATGCTGATACAAAACCAGGGACAAAGGGATATATCAAGAAAACCTTAGAGATATAAGTAGCTAGCTAAACTCAATAAATGATGGCTTAAAAATATAAGTCCTTATGTATTTTATAACAAGAAAAATGGTGGTAGGTGTTTGCACTCATTCATCCCATAGGGGGAATCATTAGGGACCCAGGCTCTTTCCTCTTCTCTGCTATCTTTAAGGTTTTTTTTTTCCAATCCTGTGTGTTTTGCCTCTGGTGGTAAAAGAGTTGCTGCAGTTCCAAGAATTATGGGTACTTCCAGGCAAGTGCTGGAAGGGGAAAGAGGCAGCAATGATATCTGTCCTTTTTAGAACAAAATAACAGCTCTCTCAGAATCCTCTGGGCAGATTTCCCCCTATGTCATATTGGACAGAACTGAGTTGAATGTTCATAATTGGACAGCAGGGAGATTGGAAAAGTAAGTATATTGCCTTTTGTTTTTTTTTTTAAACCTCCACAATGGGAGAAAAGTAAGGGAAAGGGGGTCAAAAACAAAGTCCTATCTGCCTTAGTGGATAAGATCAGGTGTGGCTTTCTGATCACTGCTCTACGTTTCCCAACTCATATTGGTTTTTATCTTACATTACTCCATTGCTTCCTTAATTCAAAAATTTTACCTAACTTGTTTCTGGATAGTTTGGAATATGTTCCTACTGCCTTTCCCACCTATACAATATCTGTTTTGAATAATTTTTCTCCCCTGATGTATTTGTTGGCATTTTTATAGTAAAAAATCCTATGTTTTCTATTCATCTTTCTAATTTCGTTAGTCTCATTTATATATATTATTTTGTCTTTACCAGTGCTGATGAATATTTAATATAATTTTATATAATTTGCAAATTTCACTAGCTTTCTGCTTACTCCCTTTTCTAGATCATGAATAGAATACTAAATAGAACCAAATAAAAATGTATAATATTGACCTTTGAGGCATTCTAATGGAAACATTTCTCACCAACTGTATACATACTCATTTTATAATTCCCTCACATTTCTAAACCAAATCCTAAGCCTTTTCATAGATTTAAAGATGATCAGAACTTAAAGAAGTCCAGCATCACGTGTTCCAACACCCGTCACTTTATAGGTCAAGTAACTGAAGCTGAGAAACTCAAAATGACTAGCTAACGTTTCAGACAATGTTAGAAACCCTGGTTTCCTGGTCCCCAGTTTGATGTTTCCTCTACTAGGCTGAGGTTTGAGAGGGTTTTACATGAGAAACATGTTAGATATAGAAAACATCAGGCTACTGGAGTAAAAGCCGAGGAGACGGACTATGGAATCAGTCCCAGAAAGGGCAAGGATGAAACCCAGCTGGGAACCATGGAGCAAACTCAGGCATGGTTCAAGCAATCTTGGGCACAAAGTCCAATCCGGTAGGACAGGGCACAGCAGTGGGTGAGCCCTTGGGAGCCAGGCAGGTGGCAGCCATGGTTCTCGGACTTCTGTCCATATGTTGTAGAATCCTGGCCAGAAGGCTGTGTTTGGGCAAGACTCCAGTTCCCGGAGCGGAAAGCTGACAGGTGCCAGGTGGGGTCCAGGCTCTGGCCAGAAGGATTGCAGCTCAGAGTGGGGCTCTGGTCACAGGAAAGGAACTACTGTCTCTGGATGACTATTTGCAAACCAAGTAATAGGAAGTTAGGCAGAAGTAAGATAATATGGCCAGGGCCAATAATAGGGGTAGTACGATGACACAGGTTACCCAGGAACCCAGCGCTTACCCTAGAATTCCAGTGCTTGGATCTGAGGGGCAGCAAAAGATGCTTATTAGGCATGAAGAAAACCCAACAGCCACAGTTAAATTTTCAGGCCTCAGGTCTAGGGGTCAGGATTTAATTCAAGGTTTCACCAGCCTCAGTCAGCACTGGCTCAGGATGGGAAAGGACCAAGCCTATAGGTTTGCAGCACTAATAAATTCAGGCAGGAGATCAGGGCACCACACCCTGCAGTTGCTAGAATCCAATTTACACTTAATGTCTGATCTAAAATTATATTGGGACAAGGATGGAAGTGGGCATGTTAGGATCTACAAATCTTAATTTGATAAATTCCACAGGAAAAGTTTATCTTGCAGCTTTTAAAAAAAGCATCCCAGTAGTAGGTGGTGTTCATGAATTCATTATCTACAATATGTTTACAGATTTGTATGTCTTAATATAGTTATGTTGTTGGTTTGTGTTAATTTTAGATCGTCTTTAGCAGTGCCTTAGTTCTCTGAGACTTTAAAAAACTAGAGACAGCATGGAAACAGCTATAAGGACAGTATATAGATTATAAGAATATATCAATTGAAAATGGAGAGAAGGCATGGCAGCCTGGTTTCTGCACAGTCAATACAACTGGGTCATTAAGGTGGCCAAGAGCACCAGACCATGAAACACTTGGTCCAATCATTTCATCCATCTTAATAACCAATCCAACCAACTGCACAATGATACAATCAATTGCTCAGTAACTATCCATTATGATGGCAGAAAACAAAACAAAACAAATTGGCCGTGTTTTGGTCCATTCAGTAAAGCTACACAGACAAGACTGCCAAGCAAATGCTGGCTCCTCGTTTCTATGCCTTTTGTGGTCCAGATGCATTCCCCCTACTCTGATTACTTAGTAATACTCAACTTCCCAAATGTTTGTCTCCAGCTTGCTCCTTGCCATTGGTTTCTGTCTGCTTTACTTTCTTCAATTTATCCTGTTAGTGACAGATTTTTTAAAAAAACAATTGGTACTTCACTCTTTTAGTCATCACTCATTTTATATCCCTACTTATTATGCCTTATTAGAAAACCTATTTTCCTCTGTTTCATTTTTTTCTGCTACATTTATTTGAGCCTTCCAATTTGCCTTACTTCTGTTTGAAAGCATAAACTCAAACAGAACAGTGGTATAAATTATATTTTAAATATAAGCAAAAATATAACAGACACATGTATGTGTGTGCGTGTGTTTAACATTTACCTAGATTTATAATTAACTTACATAAATCTCTGCCTGTGTAGTTTTGGATTGGCTATAATCCACATCCAAATGCTTAGACTATTCTAGATACATCATGTTCATATCTTGCAAATAGGTTGATTTATTATTTCCCTCTGTGGTTATACTTAACTGTATAGCCAGCTTTAATCCCATCTTTGACAGTGGTCAGAGTCTACTAAATTTTAGCATTGTTTTGTACGCTTTAGCTTTTCTAGGCTGGGTCTACACAACACTTCATGAAACAGAATTTCGATGTTTGGTCATCTAATAGTTTATTTGTGTGTCAGCATCTGGGAAAAAATACAAACAGACTAACTTTTTTCCTTTTCTGATTACTTTAATAAAATTATCAGAATGGACTACATGCTTTGGTAGATTAGGTACTGAAAAAAATTTTGTAAAATCTTTATTTTCTAGGAATTTGCTTTACATATAACAATCTGATAAGCTTTGAGTGCTGAGCTGTTGTGTGTATATGCAGGATGTGTACATATTGTGTGTGCCTATGCACCCAAGTGCGTGTGTATGGATGTACACCGCTTTTTCTTGGCAGTTATCATAGTTAAATGGCAATGGTGGGGGACTCGCTTTGATAACTGGATTACAGAGGCAGTGGTCCGTGTGCCTCAGGCTCTGCTACAGGAACAGATAGTAGCTGAGGTCAGGTAAGGTCAGGTCCAACCAATTGAAGCAGGGAACTGATTTATAAGGATTAATGGTGGCCAGGTGAGGGCATGATAGGGGTCAGGATAGGCAGCTGCTATTGGAGGCACTTGAAATCATAGAGACAAAGTTCCAGGTGAGGCAGTCAGATGCAAGGCTAGGCTCTGGATACGTGAAGAAGAGAGCACTTCAGATAGAAACTATCCACCATCTGGGCAGCTCTCCTGGCATAGCTTTAACAAACTCAAGAGTCCTGAAAGACCTTTTATTTTCAAAGTCTCAGACTTCTGAGGTTGTCTCTTCTGGATAGTAGAGCTTCAGTTAGCATAGCTGACTGAAACCTTTGTCCCATGTATAGATTTCCTCTTTTCCTTAGTCTATATGAACCCAAACAATCATCTCTATAATCTAAAGAGTGGTGATCTCCACATCAGAAAGAAATACCATTTTTTTTTCTGCCCTGAATTGGGCTATGCAGAGACGTCAAAGACTGCAAAAGGTTTGACAATCTGAGGAGAGGAAAATTTTACACTTCATTAATAGATGACCTGCCTTTCAGGGAATCCATCTCTCTCATAAGGTGATCCAGGTTAAGGGCCTTTACATTTTTCTTCATAAAAATGTTTTCCATCTGCCTGGAAAAAACCTGGACTTCACAGAGAGCTTGTGGTGGAAATGTCCCATAGGGCAGATGTGACTTTGATCAACTAGTACTCCAGGGTTATTTACAGAGTTTTAAATTGGCTACCATTGCGTCTTCTAACAGGTGTAAGAGTTGAAGATTTTATGAAGTTTCTACTCAGTAACTGCTTGGGGAAATATTCTATGGAATTTGTGTATATGCCATTGGTATAGTAAGTTAGAGGGACAAAAGGAATGGGGAATGTGGTATAATAAAAAATACATTTGGTCTTTGTCCCCAGTTTCTGGCACAGAGCTCCTAACACCCCTGGAATTCCCTGAGTGATAGGAGTGTCTTTTTCTATTCATTAAGAGCTTGTTTTGGTCACACCTGAGTTTATGCTGCTGCGGGTGGTTTAAGGTGGGGCCCTTAGATAAACTCAAGATGGAGGCTAGTCACAAGAAAGACTAAAATGTGATTAGAGTGTGGGAACACTCAGTTCCACCCACCCCCAAACTTGAGGAGGGAAGATGGGGCTGGAGATTGGGTTACAAAAACCCTTGAGCAATAAAGTTTGGAGAGAGCTTCTGGTTGGTGAGCACTTTCACTTGCTTGGAGGGTGGCAAACCCAGAGAAGGCATGGAAACTCAGTGCCCTTGTTCCTCATACCTTGCTCTGTGCATCTCTTTCATTTGTTTCTTCTGAATTTTGTCCTTTGTAATAAATTGGTGAACATAATTGAAGTGTTGTCCTGAATTCTGTCATTCTAACGGATGATTGAACCTAAGGAGGGAGTAGTGGGAACTCCAATTTATTGCTGGTTAGTTAATAGTGCTGGTGGTCCAGGACTGGTGTCTGAAGCAAGGGCAGTCTTGTGAGACTGAGCCCTTAACTTGTGGGGTCTGGGCTAACTCCTGATAGCTAATGTCATAATTGAATTGAATTGCTGGACACCAAGTTGGTGTCAGAAAATTGGAGAATTGATTGGTGTCAGAAAAACACCTCAGAGGGGAAGATTAGTTTGAAGGTCACTGTAGTCAATTCACAAGTTTAAAAAAAAAAAAGTAAAGTAAAAACAGGCACAGAGTTTTCATTTTAATGGTGCCATAGATCTTTCCCTACTAAAACCTAAAAAAATCTTCCATCTACCTTATTAGTGAATTAAAAGGAATGTGCAATTTATGATACATTAGTTTAAACAGTCTAATATAACTTTGCCAGCAATTTAATTTCTATGTCTCACTCCCAATAAGCCAAAATATCAGAAGAATGCGTTTATTCTTTAACATTTACAAAATCATAAAAATAAGGGCTGCTTGATCAATACTAATTTATAGCTCAAGAAAAAAAGAGAGCAGCTCTCATGTTGTAGCCTAACTCTTCATCCTTCGATCGGCCAATGTTTTGAAGATAGGGCTGGATTCCTAAGAAAAGGCAAGGACATGGTCTATATTAGTTATGATTGATGTTGTAAAATAACGGCATAAAGAGAGAAGGGATTTATTTCTCTCACATAAAAAGTTAGGTAGTCCAAGGCTGATTCAGCTATTCAGAGGTGTTCTTCAGGACCTAGGATCATTCTATCTTCCTGCCTCATATTCCCTAGCTCAAGGCTTCCATCTTTGTGGTTACAAGATGATAGTTGAAATTACACAAATCACATCTATGTTCCAGACAGGAGAATGAGTGAAATGACAAAAGCAAAAGGCAAAAGGAAGCAAAAAGCCAGTTGTCTGTCCTTTCAAAAGGCTCTGTTTCCATGAAGTCCCTCCCGGTGGTTTCTACTTACATCTCATTGGCCAGAACTGAGTCACATAATGGTATAGATTGAATGTGTCCCCTGAAAATTGGTATATTGAAAATTTAATGACAATGTGATGATATTAGGAGGTGAAACCTTTGAAAGGTGATTAAGTCATGAGGGGAGAGCCCTCATAAATAGAATTGATATCCTTATAAAGAAGCCTGAGAAAGCTCTTTTCCCCCTTTGCCATGTGATGTCACAGCTAGAAAGTGCCTTCCCTGAACCAGAAAACAGGCTTTCACCAGCCACTGAATCTGCTGCTGCTTTGATCTTGGGACTTCTCAGCCTCCAGAACTGTGAAAAATAAATTTTTGTTGTTTATAAGCTACCCAGTTTATGGCATTTTGTTATGGCAGCCTGAAGAGACTGACCATGGCATGACCATTCCTTGCTGAAGGTAGCCTGGAGTCATTAGTATTTTAGCTGAGCATATTGTACAAGTACTAAAAAAACATAGCTCTAAGACACAGATTATAGGGAAATGAATGTCATGCTGACAACTAGCACTGATGCTTTACTAATTATAATGACCAGCTACAAAACAAGAGTATGACTTCATAGCTATTAACCAAATATTCCAAGGTTCCAACACTACTCTTGACTATAACAACCACTCCTCAGGAAACCTATCCTCTTTCCTCTATTCTTCTCATTCTTTTAATTGAATTTCCTCCCTACATCTCATCTCTCTCTATGCATTTTATCCTCTCTTCTCTCTTGACTCCTCTTCCTCCATTCTCCTTTCTTATTGTAATGTATACTTACTTTTAGTACAAACTTACACTTTTCTCTAGTTTCATTAGGTGAAACACCTGTTTCATTAATCTACTGCTGTATAACAACCACTGTTAGTGGCTTAAAACAGGGGTCAGTAAACTTTTTGTGTAAAGGCTGTATGGTAAACATTTTAGCTTTATGGGCCATATGGTCTCTGCCATTGTAATGCAAAAGCAGCCAGACATGATATGTAAACAACTAGGCATGGCAGTGTCTCAATAAAACTTTATTTACAAACAGGTGGTAGGCCAAATTTGGTCTGCAGGCTGTATTTGACATTCCTTGGCTTAAAACAGCAATGATTTATCACTGCTCATGATTCTGTGAGTTGATTGACTCAGCAGGACAGTTTTGCTGTTCCATGTGTAGGTCACTCATGTGGCTATATTTAGCTGATAGTTCAACAGGAGATGGAACATTCAAAATGGCTTCTCATCCTCTACTGACTCTCTCTACATAGCTTCTCATTGTTCAATAGCCTAGTCTGAGCTCTTTTATAGTAGGGAATATAGCTTCCAAGAAGGAGTGTACCAAGAGGTCAAGCTCCAGAATGCAAGTGCTTACCAAGCCTCTGCCTGACCATTTTGCTAAAATCTCATTGGCCAACACAAGTCACATGGCCAATCCCAGAGACAATGTGGGACAGGGCAACGCAGAGTGTGAATACCCAGAAACATGGATCATTGGGGGCCACAGTCTGCCTTCTGGCCTTCAATGATTCATGTTTCTCCCACATTCAAAATATATGCACCTCTATCCCAGCACCCAGGCAGTAACATCCCATTTCAGTGTCAGGTTCAGCCTTGGTATTCAGCATCTTGTCATATAAATCAGTTTCAGGTATAGATGAGGTCTCTTACGTGTGATTCCTCAGGTTAATAAAGCTATAAACTAAATCTAGTTATCTGTCCCACACATCCAAAATTTACTGGTGAAACAAAAAAGGATAATCTCAATAGACATTTCCTGTCCAAAATACAGAAGCAGGGGAGGAGCCAGAGGGCATATAGTTATTGATCCATATCAATTCTGTAATCCAGATATGTGTCACTTGGGGAAAGAGAATGTTTTCTGTGCTCCCTGGGAGTGGTTCCTTAAACCATTGCTCTCTTCCACTCTTTGATTTTCTGGGTCCTTAACTCCACTTTCTGAGATGGCCTTCCTTTCTACAGATAATGGCTTATGCTTGTAGGTGAGTAATACTTTCAGACTCTTTCCTACCAATAGTAGTTGATGGCTCAGAGACCTCTTCTCATTTTGTCTTAGCCCTCTGAGTCCAAGCTGATACAACTCCTTCAAAAATGCTGTGGAGTTTCTAGATATCAAATTTAAAATCCATTCCATTTAACAAAAACTCATACCCACAAATATTGTGACATAGTTTTCTCCCTAGTTTGAGCTGAGAAAAAGTGTGTAGTTGTCGAATGCCCTTAAGATTCTAAGATGTGATTTTTGTCTAGGTAAGAGGATCTATAAGCATTGCCTCAAATCTTTCAGAAATCTAAACAAAGGATCAAACAGCTGCAACCTTAATCTGATATTCACCCACAGGCCCTCAGTTGATCTTTATCCCTGACAAAAATTCTTATTTTAAAATGTTTTACCTGTTGGAGAGATTGGAAATGAGAAACATACTATCTAATCAAAAATGTCCTGAGTTGGAAATATTTCCTTTAAATTCTGCTTGAAAACTGAACAGTACTTTCTTTAGCTGCTCTATTTCTCTTGCAATATCTTACCATAAGTGACTCAAAGCACCAATTGGCACATTCAGTATTCTGCCTGGAAATCTCTTTAACTGAACTCTCAACTTTATTAGATATCGGATCTTTATGTCATCTAATCTACCACAAGTGACAATTCCCTTCATTCTTCTACCAATATATAATACAGGTTCCTTTTTCTGTAGCCTTTAATAGAAACTTGAGTGTTCTTCCAGTCTTCACTCATAGCCTCCTCATTTTTCAGGCTTCCATCTTTCATCTAGACCCAAATAACATAGTTATATTTTTTTACTTTCTAAATTTTGTGAAGATTTCACAACTTGGTGCCATGCTGACTCAGGAAAGACTGCCCTTCCCAGAGCTCACTAATTCCTAGAGATAGCAAATGACTAACCTCAAGTGTACCTTTCATATACAAAACAACCAATCCAGAACCCATACCCCAAACTACCTCCTTTAACATGTTCTCACATATTACTCACTGCCCTGATAACTCCAGGGCCAGGTATCACACAACTCAAGACAGTCTCTATACTCCATAGCCTGCTGAAATTATTCAAACTAACCATTCCTAAACCTGGTTAGCCGGATGACCTGCCTTGCTCATGCCTTTCCATGAAAGCCACAATAAAGGCTCTTGACCATGCTTTCCCTTCCTTCCTGTTTCTTGACAGCCCCTGATGGTTCCCTATATGGCCCTGCGTAATGCAGCATGCATCTTCCTCTTGAGAATTGTGAGGGAATAGACTACCTTTTCAATGGCAATCATTTTCTGATCTGCTCAACTCACCATACCAAATAAAAATATAATCCTAGGTATATTTTAAAACAATCCAATGTCATATGCTTTAGGTTTTTGTTATAGCAGCACCTTACTTCTAGGTACCAATTTCTGTATTAATAATTTATTGTTATGTAACAGTCACGCCCAAACCCAGTGGCTTAAAACATAAATGATCTTTTATTTCTTACAAATCTGTGGGTTGACTGGCTCAGCTCAGCATTCTTCAGCTCCATGTGGTAGAGCTGAGGTCACTCAAGTAGCTGCATTCAGTTGGGAGCTCAGCTGGGGGTGGGATGCCCAAGATGGTCCTCTAGGGCTTCTCTCTATTTGCCTTTTCATTTTTTAGTAGTTAAGACTGAGCTTTTTTATAACATAGCAGCTGGCTTCTAAAAGTGAACATTCCAAAAGATGATCCCCTGTGTACAAATATTTATCAAGCCTCTGTGTGAGTCATACTTGCTGATGTCTCAGTGGCCAAACCATGGGTTAGCTCACACTTTCTGTGGGAGGAGACTACCCAAAAACTGAATTCCAAGAGCAATGGGTCCTCGGGGGCCACCAGTGGAATAGTCTACCACACCGTTATGATAATGCCATTCCAACTTTCTTTTTACTCAGGGAGAGCACATGGAGTATAGCAGAAAATGTATTCATGTTGTGATGTGGCGGAGACAAAAAGCCTCCAAAACATGAATGTAGACAGGACAATCCTGATAGATTTTTTACTACTCAAGTAGCCATGTTGGCATTCTAGACATACAAACTTGCATTTTCTCAGACACATCTTAATTTTTTATTAGATTTTTCTGGTCAACATGGTGGAATAGGCAAATACTGTGCTCACCTCATCTCAGGACAACATCAATTACTACTAAACCACACAACAACCACCATTAAGAATTGCCTGAGGGCTGGCTGAGTGGCTCAGTTGGTTAAGAGCTCACTCAAGGGTTTGAGCTCTGAGCAACAGCAGTTCGATTCCCAGCCTGAGCTGAGCAGCCGCTGAGCTGCCAACAGGTAGCAGGATGACTCAGCTTAAAAAAAAAACAACAAAAAAAAGGAATTGCCTGAAGTCTAGCTGAACTGAAGCCCTACAAATACAGACATACAGAAGAAGCCACCTCAAGATTGCTAGGAGGAGCAGAGACATGAAACAGGCTAGTCCAACACCTGTGTGTGATCATAAAAATTGGAAGGGATATCTCAGCTGCAGAGGGCCACCTGGAGTAGCAAGGAGTCCCAGTCTCACCTCAGGCTCCCCAGCACAGAGTTTCAGTGCCAGGAAGAGAAGTCCCCATAACTCCTGATTGTGAAAACCAGCAGAGATTGTGGCTGAGTGAGACAAGAGTGGCTGCAGTTCCAGGTGCTCCTCTTAAAGGGCCCATGAATGGGCTCACTCACTCTCAGCTCCCGCACTGGGGCAGCAGCTCAAAAGGCACCAGAGACTTATGGGGAGGAAGTGAATTGTCTGGCTTCAGGGTGAGGGCTGGAGGGGCAGCTTTCTCCTGGAGGGAGGAGCTGGTGGAAGCTATTGTTTCCTTGTTGAGCCCTCCCCCTCCCTGCATGCAGATGCAAGCAGATACCATACCTGAGTCTCCATCAAACTGGCTATCACCTTTTACTTGCCTCAGCCTAGTGATTCCCTGGGACCCCATCTCACTTTTGGACAAACCTAAGCCGCTTCCAGGGGCTTTTCCATACAAACTGTCATGCTTTGGACTTTTTAAAAATCTCTCAAAGGTTCACAAAGCCCAAACAAACAGCATCTGGTATTGGCATGTCCTGTACCTTTGGCTGAGCAGCCCAAAGTGTGGCACTAGTGAAAGCCGGCCTTGGTTTGCAGATCAGCTTCTTGAGGCAACTCCAAGCCCAGTGTGGGTGGTGGCCATCTGCAGATTGCTTTGTGGCCTACACACAGATGACTCCAAGCAAGGTACAGGCTGCAACCAAACTTGGCCTGCAGTGGGTCATCTCCCAGGAGGCCCCAGGGCTGGCACATGGGTGGCAGCTTCACACCAAGCTGGATCATCACCCAGCCACCTCCAATGATGGCACACCCAAAGGGCAGACTGTGCAGGCACCAGAGCCCTACTAAAGTGAACCCTGCTTTGTAGGGTCAGCTCTTGCATCACAGATCCTGCACTCTAGCCAAGGCCAGTCCTCACAACCAATCAGCCTGAGGGTCAATCCCTCTCATTAACATGCAAACAGCAACCAAGGCTCAACTACAATAGGAGGGCACACACAACCCACACAAGGAACACACCTGGAGCACCCAGCTCTGACGACCAGGGAAACTGCACCACTGTGTCCCAAGGACACCTACTACATAAGGCCACTCTAGTAAGATCAGAAGGCATAGCAGCCCTACCTTATACACATAAACAAGCACAGAGAGGCAGGCAAAATGGGGAGACAAAGAAACATGTCCCAAATAAGGACAGAACAAAGCTCCAGAAAAATAACTAAGCAAAATGGAGACAAGCAATCTATTAGATGCAGAGTTCCAAACACTGGTTATAAGGATGCTCAGTGATCTCAGGAGAACTTCAACAAAGAGATAGGAAACATAAAAATGGACATAGAACACATAAAAAAGAACTAGTCAGAAATGAAGAATGAAATAACAGAAATAAAGAATACATTAGAGGCAGTCAACAGTAGATTAGATGAAGCAGAGGATCAAATCAGTGATTTAGTTGATAAGGTAGCAGAAAACACCCAATCAGAACAACAAACAGAAAAAAGAAGTGAAAAAAATGAGGATAGTTTAAGGGGCCTCTGGGACAATATCAAGTGTACCAACATTTGCATCATAGGGATACCAGAAGGAGAAAAGAGAGAGCAAGTAATTGAAAACCTATTTAAAAAAATAGTGATGGAAAACTTCCCTAACCTGGCAAAGGAAATAGATATACAAGCCCAGGAAGCACAGAGATTATCAAACAAGGTGAACCTAAAGAAGCCCACACCAAAACACATCATAATTAAAATGCCAAAGGTTAAAGACAAAGAGAGAATCTTAAAAGCATCAAGAGAAAAGCAGTTAGTTACCTACAAGGAAGCCCCCATAAAACTGTCCGTTGGTTTTTCAACAGAAACTTTGCAGTCCAGAAGGGATTGTCAGAAAATATTCAAAGTGAGAAAAAACAAGGACCTATAACCAAGATTACTCTATCCAGCAAAACTATCATTTAGAATCGGAGGATAGATAAAGAGCTTCCCAGATGAGAAAAAACTGAAGGAGTTCATCACCAGCAAACCAGTATTACAAGGAATCTTAGAGGGACTTCTTTAAAACAAAACAAAGCATAAAAGATAAAAAATATGAATAATAAAATGGCAATAACTACATATCAATCAATAATTACTTTAAATGAAATGAATTAAATGCTCCAATCAAAAGATAGGGTGACTGAATAGATAAGAAAACAAGACCCTTACATATGCTGCCTACAAGAAACTCACTTCAGACCGAAAGGCACACACAGACTGAAAGTAAAGTGATGGGGAAAAAACATTTCATGAAAATGAAAAAGAAAAGGAAAGAAAGAAAGCTGTAGTAACAATATTTATATCAAACAAAATAGACTCTAAAACAAGAGACAAAGAAGGACCCAGTAATCCCACTTCTGGGTATTTATCCAAAGAAACCCAAAATGCTGCATCCAGGGGACAAATGTATCCATATGTTTATTGTAGCATTGTTTATAATGGCCAAGATGTGGAAGCAGCCTGGGTGTCTGTCAATGGATGAATAGATAAAGAGTAGGGGGTACATATATACAATAAATATTGCTTGGCCATGGAAGGGAATGCGTTCTTGCCATCTGCAGGGGCATGAATGGACGTGGAGGGTATTGTGCTGAGAGGAATATGTCAGACAGAGAAGAATAGATGTGATGTGATTTTGCTTATATGTGGAATCTAAAGAATGAAACAAACGAATAAACAAAACAGGAACACACTAATAGATACAGAGAACATTTTGATGGTTCCCAGATGGGAGGGTGTTTGGGGTTGAGTGAAAAAGGGAAAGGGATTAAGTATGAATTGAAGTCAAAGGCTCTTATAGACACAGACAATAGTTTAGTGGTTACCAGAGGTAAGGGGGGAGGAGGGTGGTAAATCAGGGTAAAGGGGATCAAATATATGATGATGGAAGAAGAACTGACTTTGGGTGGTGAACACACAATGTGATATATAGATGATGTACTACAGAATTGTACACCTGAAATCTATGTAACTTTGCTAACAATTATCACCCCAATAAACTTTAATTAAGAAAAAAAAGTACAAACTGGTGTTACACAGTAGCCATGGGGATGTAGGGTATAGCATAAGGAATACAGTCAATAATATTGTAATGACTATGTATATTGTCAGATGAGTACTAGATTTATCAGGGTGATAGATGGGAGGGGGTTTGGGGAACAGGATGAAAAGGTGAAGGGATTAAGAAGCACAAATTGGTAGTTACAATATTCTCATGGGGATGTAAAGTACAGCACAGGGAATACAGTCAATAATATGGTAATAACTATACATAGTGCCAGGTGCATACTAGACTAGTCAGGGGGATCACTTCTTAAATTATATAGATGTCTACCTGCTATGCTGTACACCTGAAATTAATATAAAATAATATTAAATGTCAACAATTAAGAACATGAGGAAATGGTTCCTGGGCCTGAGCAGAAGGAGATAACATTTAAACACTACAAAGAATCTTTCTGTGCTCTGATTGAACAATAAACAAATACCTAAATTTAAAAAAAAAGAGAGAGAGATTAAATGGCATTACACTGCCAGGAAGCTTTTATTTAATTGAAATCCCCATCACTATTAAAGATGCCTACAGTGGCTAACTATCTTTGGGACTATGAGATTTTCTTTCTACTTAAAAAAAATTTTTTTTCATTGTTCCTGTTCCTTTTTCCCCACATAGATTCATTTGGTTACATTGATATTCTGAGAAGAGATAGTCCTCAGCAATTATCCACATGGAAACAGTCTGCTCTCACTTGTTTCCTGTTTTGCTAATTTTGTGAAATTTGTTATTTGTGAATAGTCACTTGATTACAGAAATAACTCACTGAAGCCTAGAATTGTTATATGGACTTTGACTATTAAGGTCATCTACACAAATCTGAATCACTGAGATAAACAGGGGATTTTCAGGCTACTATCTGAGTCCCAAATATGTATATGTTTGGGAATATCTTCGGGTTTTTAAATCATAAAGTCAAACTGATAGCTGTCTTATTAGAAGGTTGAAAAATTGCAAGGCCTGTGTCCATCAGACCACTCATTCCAGATGTCATCCTGAGTTAGGCCTCTCCTGAATATAATTACTCCTACCCTCTGTACATTAACCTCTGCTAACACCTTCTATTTATGATGCATTGCTACTTCTGTGTCCCAGACTCATTTAGATAACCTCTGCCTTGCAGTCCTCTGCAGGTTTTTCAAAGTAGAATCTACCTATAATATTCAGGAAAACTACGTGAAGTGCCATTTTAAAATATAGATTCCTGGGCCTTGCCTGCGATCTACTACATCAGAGTTTCTCAGGTTTGAATCCAGAAACCTGTACTTTTGACCAGTGTCCATGTGTGCTTCATGTACTCTAAAGTTCAAGGATCACTGCTGTCAAGGGGAAGACAGAAACAGAGTGTGAGAGCCAATCTGAGTTAAGTAATATCCATGTTGGCTTCTGAGAGGAGGGGCAGGATCTGAGGTTGGCAAAATTCAGCACTGAGGTTTGTCTTTGGAGACTTCATCTCCCTTTCATCTCTGCTTCCTCGCATTCTTTAATAATTCAACAGTAATTGTCATTTGTTCAGCTAACACTGTGAGTTAGGAAATGGGACTCACAAAATTCTATGGTGTAAGTAATAGCATCATCCTCTCATTTTGCAAGTAGGGATAACGAGTTTTATTGAGGTTATGGAATTTGTCCAGACCAGAAGCTGAGGAAAGGTAGAGCTAGGATTGGAGCTCACATCTCGTCACTTTCTAGAGGAACTAATTTACATCACTGGTGTTAGGAGCTTTAGGTCTCAGATACTCGAGCCCCTGCATCAGCCTCGGGCCAACGCCGTTTTTAGAACCTTCAGTGCCAGTGCCCCTCACTAGCACACACAATTTCCCTTTGGTGGATATTTCTCCCAGTCTTTTACACCGAAGAATGAAAGGCTGATGGCCAATGTCCTCCCCACCTCAGTCACCTCTGAAATAGTCCATCTCCAGAATATTAGGCAAAATGCAGCATTTTGATTACACAGCTAGCCAATATCTTCCAGGGGGGGAAAAATGAGTAGCAGAGGTCTTACTGCAGAAGCCCTTTCTTCTTCATAAATGATTCCTCTGCGGGATACACTCCATGTCTAGGACTTGGTCACTGTTTGGTGACTAGAAGAGTGCTTGGTGTACCAGTACCCAAAAAATGCTAACTGAATAAGTGAATGAGCCAACTGCATTGTAACGTATGGCTCTTGTCAGAAGCGCAGAAGGTGGGATAGCTAAGACCTGGATTAAAATTTCTGGGAAGGGGAAGATGATCTCCTAGACAGGTCAACCTTTGTCCTGTGTCTTGATCCAAGTAAGCAACACAGCTGGAGCTCTGTCCCAGTGTGTGGCCCAGGACTGGGAATTTCAAGTGTTTCACTAGAAATATTTATGGCCAAATGCTGATAGGTGTCTGTAGGTATTAAAGCTAAGCCATGTGCTTTCTGGTAAGCCTATATATTCCTTTTGTCCCCTCATTAAACAAATGTTTATCGAGCACTTACTACGTATAGGCACATTTCTAGGCACTGGGAATTCAGTGGCTGACAAAATTATCAAAACGTCCTAGTCCTTTATTATATTCTGTTTGGTGGGGAGGAGATGGCTGGTAAAGAGGAAACAAATGCCATGACTAGGTCTGCTTAACAGAAGAGAACAGGCAAACACAAATGCTCAGACCAACATCAAAGGCAATTGCATGGAGAGAGGGGGGACTGGTGAACTGAGCATTGTGCACGAGAAAGTTGCACAGCACGCGGCCTTCTCTGCAGAAGGCTATAGCTCTAAAAAGGGCTGCATTAAGGAAGGGCTTGGACTGAGGAAAAAAATGATGTCAGGAAGGATGTAACCATGGTGATACTCTGGTTTCCCCCCCCCCTTCTCTTTGCCCACCCCTCCTCCTCCTTTGGAGGCTGCATTTTCACAGTAAAAATGAGAGCACAGAAAGGATGTTTCCTGTTCACTCTGAAGCTTGTAGTACACGCTCTGCTGCTTTGGATGCCACAGGGACTCTGAGCTGCCATCGAGGCTGCCATGGATTGAGTGACACATGCAGAGAGAGAGAGAGGCTGCACTTGCCTACCCTGGGCTGCTGGGCAGCATGAGGTGGCATTGCTAGAGCAGACCACTCTCCTGGCGCAGCCCTGCCTGGCTGGGGCCATGGTGACGTGGGGAGATTCTTGTTCCTTAGGACCTAGAAGGAGTCCCTTTTTTCGAGACCCCAAATGTACTTATTTGGGCAACCTCAAACAGGATTAGGCTGATTGCCCCTCCCTCCTCCAATTCATATGCCTGTGAGATTTTGAGTTTGCCCATTCTGTACCAGGGATGGGAATTCATGGTCCCCAAAACATCGTTTTCCCTCCTCCCAGAAAGCATCTGGATTCCCTCCTGCTTAGATGGCTGGGACATTTTTACCAGGGTCTCACTCTCCATTTCCTCTTAAATGCAAATATTCAAGGGAGAGTTAAATCACTAAGTTTCTAACATGTGAGTGTGAATGAATTTCTCAGGTAGGTGACAAAAGAACTGAGAATAAGAAAACTGCCAGGGTAGGTAAAAGGTGTATATGGGGTGCAGAGGTGGCGACTGGGAGAAAGAGACAGAAAGGAGGGACAAAAACGAGCATACATGCCTGTATCTGCCACATGCAGAGGCACACACATGCACACGCACACACAGCCTGAGACCACCAAACCCAAACGTTTCCTTCACTCTTCTTGCTTGGAACGTTGCTAAGGCGTGGCAGTTCAGTAGGAAGTTGTAGGGGTAAATGGTCAAACTCGACTTGGACAAAGTGGGATCTCACCCTGACTTCGTTTCTGTGTATCTGTATGACTGCCTGCACATTTCTGAATCTCTCTGAGCCTTAATTTCCTTATCTGTAAAAAAAAAGGGGCAGATGATAACACCTACTTCTTAGGGGTGTTGGGGGGATTACATAGGACACAATGCCAGACATACAGCAAGCTTCAGAATAGGTTTGGGAGGATTTCCAGCTTGTACAAGTGAAGTCAGAGGACCCCAAATCACACCCATCACCTCGCCTGTCTTATTCCTCTGGAAGGGATTAGGAAGAGGGTCATGGGCAAGGCAGGGTAGCATAGGTAACGTGCTTTTGCTGTTCATGCTAACCTGGCCAGAATCTGCAGCAATTTCTCTTCCAAACTGGATGGCATTTATCTGATTGTACAGTGACTTTCATCACTAGCTACTGCTTCTCCAGCCAGCACACAATTCTGCATGATTGTCAGTTCCTGCTGGGAACAGGAGAGGGTGTTACAGGTGAGGATGGAGAAGCAGTGTGTGGGAGAAGCTTCCTTGGTGCCAGCCAGGCTCCATCAGGGCAAGAAACACTACTACTCCAACAAATAGAAAGCCCAGGTCCTGACAGCCGGCCTCCAGTCAGTTCTCACCTTCTTCCTGCTTCCGCACAATACACAGGCACATGCACTTTTCCTCGGGGGTTCGATTTGCAAGTCTCATCTCACCTTTTGCACCCAGCTTGGGGCTTTTGCCAAGAAGCAGTGGAAAGCAAGAGCAGCCTTGAAATTCATCCTTATAAACAGAAGGCAAGATTCCCAGAATCAGCTGCCATCTTCCCAGCTTCTCCTTGTGTGGGCCTCAGCCGTGTCTCTGAGTGGCCTTGTTCACTGACTTAGGAGCTTCCGTTAAACCTGTGGCTATGAAGGGCATGTGGGGGCAATCCCGTTGGGCTTCTGAGCAGAAAGAGAGCAGCTGAAGCCATAATTCCTCAGCTCTTTACCAAGCGCAGCTAATAGATTAATCAGTGCCTTCATTGCAAGCCTTGAATATTAGTTTGAAATCAGCTTGGTTAAATACCCAAGGCTGGAGTGTGCATGCCTGTGCATATGTGAGGCAATGGAACTCAGAGAGTCTCCTGAGAAATGCTCTTTTCCCCAAGATTTACACCTTCTCCACCCACTCCTGGCTTCCCCAGCAAGGTGCACGAGTTTATCCCCAGGCTGACCCCAAGCCTTAACCTGGGCTTCATTAGGAGAGTGAGCAGGATTTGCTCCTGCCCAGCTGTCGGCAATGGTCATGCATCCATTTTGGCTTTTCCAATAATAACTGAGAGCAGGTAAGAAGAGTGATTATGTGGGGGTCTCATGACTCAGGTCACATGAGCCTGAAATCTCTTTGGGGCACTTACTTTCATGCAACTAATGACTGTAAACCTCAGTTTCTTCCTCAGTGAAAAGTTGATAGTATTTACCTCAGAAGGTTAGGGAAAGGTTGACTGAGATAATGAATATGAAGTGCCAGCACGATACCTGGCACATCATGAGTACTTAATGTCAGAGGCTATTAATAATCTTCTACATTTTTATAGCACTCAATTATTTTCCAAGTATTGGGTTGTCGGAAAAGTCATGATGTATTTTTTCTATTTTTTTCGTTGCAAAAATGTGTCGTGACTTTTCCGACAACCCAATATTTCTACATAGTTTCACATGATTCTCCTAACCAACCCACCAGGTAGAAGATGCAAAGCATGTAGTATTACCCTCACTTTTAAGATTAGGAAATTTAGTTTGTAAATGATTAAGTGTCATAGTTGTAATTAATGAGAACCCATTCTGGTGGCTTGTCCCCTTTCCAACACGCCCCAGCTGCTTTAAGAAACCAGACTAAGGAAAAATTTTCTATTCACATCAGAAAAAACAGGAGACTTGAATTATAACATGTGCTTCTCATCAAATAACAACTTTAATGAGTCTGGTTTTCCCATCTGTGGTATTCGAGGGGTCCTTCCTGGGCTGATAATCTCTGGTCTTGGTTCTCCCTTAACAATGAGTTAGGTCGAGAGAGAGGCAACAAAGAGAGCTGGACCCACTGCTCACCGATCCGCACCCTCTATCACCCCATGGCTTTTAGAATATATTGCCTGTATCAGAGCTACAGTTGTGAATATATTATCTTCCAAGTAGAGCTCCGGGAGTATAGAAGAACTATTTTAATTCTGTTCCCCCCTTGAGCAGTTAGCACAATACTCCCCACATAGTCAGTACTCAATAACTACTTGTGGATTGGTGATTTTATAATTTTGGGTTCTCTAATTCAGGTCTAATTAATGCTTGTGTCAAGGTCAGCTTCAATATCCTCTTAAGTATTTTAATATTCTTATGAGTCTAGGCATTTAATAAGAAAACTTTAAATGGTTTTACCAAGAGGGTAGGAGGGGAACACATTTCTGTAATCTTACATATTATTGAAAAAAAAAAAAGCCAGTTGCTTCAAAGTTCCCAGAGACAACCACCATAATCATTAGTTATCAAGGAGAACCAAAAGGAAAGTCCTCCTGTATATATCAGCATGGGTCTTTCAAGATCTTAGTTAAAAATGAGTGTGACCCTGAGACATGCACTATAAAAGGCAAGACATGTACTAGATATCAATGGCATTCCCACCATTTTGTAGATTTGGATTCCAAAGCAAATAATTTTCCAACTTTCTTAAAAATCAGGTCACTTTCTCTTCATTAATCATGGTATCTTTACATGGCTCCATGAACTATGATCGTGAATTATTGAGGGCCTAGACCAAAATACAAGCTACAGTCAGCTTTGCCTTTCCTTTAAAATTAAGCTTTATTATGAGAGCAGACTTGAACAGTGAACTAACTAGAAGATAATATACAAAAAAAAAAAGTCAGTATACAAAAAACTAACCAGAAAATAGTAGCATAAAAAAATGATAGACTACTTGGAGGAATATAAGTGCATATATGTTAAGAAATATAAATATATGATATAATAATATACCAATGTATAACTTTTAATAATACATGTTTAATTTAATTCTAGTTCTAGCTTGGGAAGATTGTAAAACAATTCATCTAGACCTTTTTATTTGAGACAAATACATTCCAGAATTTACAGTCTGCCCTTCAGTGTATTGGCTTATCATCAAATACCCTCACAAGGTACTTTACCCCATTTTTCTTAGCAATTATACCATCTAATATTTCAGTTATTCTGTTTACTATTTAAATTTTAAATTTCAAAATGGTTGTTGTTAGTTATTTAATTCCAAATCAGTTAATAAAAATTATCGGGCCGGCCGAGTGGCGCGATGGCTAAGAACTCGCTTGGGACGCCAGAGGACCCCGGTTTGGATCCCACATATGAGGGCCAGTGACACTGCCCTCCACAGCTAAGATGCTGAACAACAGCTCAACCTGGAGCTGGGCTGCCATGAGTCG
>NW_017732068.1:760685-761873 GCF_001890085.2 Hipposideros armiger
ACGTAAGAATGAGGGCATGCTTTTACATAAACATAGTACAATTATTTAATTGAGGACATTTAATATTCACAATACTATTAACTAATAGAAGTTTCATTATGAAATTTTACCAATTATCCCAATGATGTCCATTATGGCAATGTTCCCCACCCTCATGCCCAATTCAGAATCCAATCGAAGATAACACATTTTATTTAGTTGTCATGTTTATTTACTTTCCTTTAATCTGAAACAGTTTCTCAAGCTTTCATTGTCTTTTATGACACTGACATTTTTAAAAGACCTTATATGCACCCCTATGGTCATTGCAGCATTATTTACATTAGCCAAGATACAGAAGCAAACTAGGTGTCCAAACTAGATGAATATATAACGAAGATGTGGTACATATACACACACACATATACATACAGTGGAAGATTGCTCAACAATAAAAAAGAATGAAATCATGCCATTTACAACATGGATAGACTTAGAGAGTATTATGCTAATTGAAATAAGCCAGACAGAGAAATACAAATACCATTATGATTTCACTTATATATGGAGTTAAAAGAAAACCAAAACAAAATGAAACAAAAACACACTCACAGAAATAAACAAACAAACAAAGAGGAGGTGGGGTGGGAGATGGATGAAAAATGTGAAGAGGAATATACTCAATAATATTATGATGACTTTGCACGGTGACAGACGGTTACTAGACTTAGTGTGGTCATCACATTGTATGAGTAAGATATGTAAATGTCAAAACACTATGTTGTACGCCTGAAACTAATGTAAGGTTGCATGCCAACTATATTTTAATAATAATAATAATAATAATAATAATAATAATAATAATAATAAACTACAGGTCAGTTGTTTGGCGTTTGTCTGATATTCCCCATGTTCCCATGCAGGTTGTGCATTTGCAGCATGTGTGGTATATAAGAAATGCTGTGTCCCTCCATGTGCATCCCATCAGGAGACACACAATGTCAGGCTGTCCCATTGTTGGTGGTATTCACTCTGATCACTTGGTTGAGGTGCTCCGTGTCAGATGTCTTCATTGTAAGGTTACCATTTTCCTCTTTGTATTAACAGGAGATCTGTGGAGAAATACTTTTAGACTATAAATATACTGTGTCACATTAAACTTTCACCAATCTTTATAGCATCCCATGATGAGTCTTACTTGATTACTAC
>NW_017732068.1:763173-764154 GCF_001890085.2 Hipposideros armiger
GGGCCCTCTGGCGTCCCAAGCCAGTTCTTAACCATCGCACCACTCGGCCGGCCCTGTACCATAGTTTTAATAACAGCTTCTTAGACAGTGGAAGGTGGCAAAGAATTCTACATTAAACTTTCACATTGATTATAAGGCATCTACTAATTTAAAAAACATCAAAATGTGACAAAATTTACATTTTAGAATTAAGAAAACAAGCAATTTGTCTCAAAGAAGAGCATATCATTATAACTTCATGCAGAATCATTCAAATGATTTAGAGAAGCATTAAATAATGTTACAAATTGCTTGGTTTATATTAGCTCTCTCCCTTGTTATCCTTAACTATACATCCTTTCATTTTCACTAGGTTGCAATTGAAGTATAGGGGATAGGTCAGATGTCTGCTTTATTTTTTATAGATACCTGAAAAATGAGAAGAAATCACAGCCAGATTGTCGATTTCTCAATGATTGAGCTTAAAGAAAATAGATTATCACTAGAAATATGTTGATTTTGTTCCAAGTTTCCTCATACATTTAAATTTTAATAGGCCTATTATATCATCTAATGAATCAGAGAGCTGAATGGATTTTAATAATAAGAAGAATATTTTATGTATGGATATGACTTTATAGTTAATAAATACTTTGCAAAGGCAATCTCATCAAAGACAGCAAATGTATTACCTAATTAGGAGAACCTGCTGGGGATCTGACTGCCTCAGGTATAAGTCCTGTCTCTGCTACTTACTACATTTATATCCTTAGGCAAATGACTTAACCTCTCTAGGCCTCAGTTTTCTCATCTGTCAAGGGAAGATAATATTGGGTTGTCGGAAAAGTCATGACGTATTTTGTCTATATTTTTCAAAGGTCATTTATTTATATAAAGAACAAAGATCAATCAATGATATGTTGCCCATTTTGTTTGATAACCTTTGCCATCTTTCAGTGAACTTCATAATTCCTTGTTCATAGAAGGCCTGTCTTTATTTGC
>NW_017732068.1:765064-780932 GCF_001890085.2 Hipposideros armiger
ATGGAAGTAAGACAGTAAAATATGGCAAAAATGCACAGTTTGGTCTTCCATCTTCAACTTGTTGTAAAATCTCCAAAACTCAACCAAATCACTCAGGTTTTTTTAGAATGAAGTTAGAACTGTCAGCTGTGAAATGACATAGTAATAACATAGAAGCGAATGACTCGATTACTCCCCAAAATGAACTAGTGCCATGTGCTGCAAACATGCGTAATGAGCTTTCTGACAACCCAGTAGTACAAACCTCAAAAAGTCATTGTGAGGGTGAAATGAGATAATTCAGGGCAAGTGCATGGACCAATGCTTGGTACCCAGTCAACTGCTCACTAAGTGTTAGCTATAAAAAAATAGATAAAAATCAGAGGTTGCCATGGTTCTAGTATCTCAAATGGATAAATTTCCTTTTGCACATCCTTCATAAGACAATTTAGTGGGGTTTTTTCCCCCTACCGAACAACCTAAATGGATTCAATAGAAAGGATCTTCCTAAGTTCTAAGTCAGAACTATGAGTTAGGAAGCAGCACCACAAGTGGACCTATGATGGTTCAGTTATCCATCTCTTTATTTGGCTCATTGCCAGCAGGTATTAGCTTGTTTAACCCATTCTCCTTTTTTCTCGCCTACTACCCTCCCATCTAAACCATGGTTCATATGAGCTATTGGGTCAAAAGAGCAAAAAATGTTCAGCCATAGATAAGCAGAGCAAAGGAAGAAGAGTATACCCCCAGTAGATTTGGATTGTCCTTGTCACTCAGGTTGTGTCAGCTCCTGGATGACTCACTCTCTGTCATAGTGCTGTCACAAGTGGTCCTGACATTACTTATCCAGGGACAATACCACACAGATGATTAACCTTTTTAGACACCCTTTATCTTCCAGGATAAGAGATTCACCATTTCCTTTTGAATCTTTTAATTGGCCTTTCTAATTAGAGGGATTATCAGCTTTATAGGGCAGTAGTTGACTGTGATCTGTGTGGTTTCTGCAGGTTTGGGCCAGATTGTCTGCATCTTAAAGGAATTCTGGGGAAGCCCTACACTTTCTTTATTTTATTTTTTTCAGGTGTACAAAGCAACATAATAGTCAGACATTTACACCCCTTACAAAGTGATAACCCCCCCTTTCCCAAGCTGCTACCCCTCTGACATCTTATATACCTGTTACAATACCACTGACTATCTTCCTTATGCTATATTCCACCTCCTGTAATCATATATATATATATTTTTTTTTTCTTATAGTTGACATACAATATTACTTTACTCTAGCTTCAGGTGTACAGCGCATTGGTCATGCATCTGCACAGTCTATGAAGTGATCCCCCTGATAAGTCCAGTGCCCATCTGGCACCTTACATAATCTTTACAACATTGTTGATTATATGTGGAATCTAAAGAACATAATAAATGAGCAAACCAAACAGAAATAGACTCAGAGAAATAGAAAAAAAAAGCTGTTGCATGCTAGATAGGAGGGCGGAGGAGATGGGGGAGAAGATGAAAGGATTAGAAAGAGCAAATTAGTAGACACAATATAGTCATGGCGCTCTGAAATACAGAATGGGGGACAGAGCCCTACCCTTTCTTGGTTTTCTTTCATGCTATTTGAGGATTTTAGAGAACTGAGGTCAAGGACGATTAATTAGCATGCAGAGGAAAGAAGTTGGGACTCCTCCACCTATTCCAGAGTAATCCCATCACTCACCCTGGCTCCGCTCCTACCGTGTTGTGTGAAGCTGTGGGTGAAGGAAGCAATATGCCTGATGAGACTGTCACACATCCCCTGCCATTTGCACGGTTCTTATCCCGTGAGGTTTTAGCATCTACACAACTAACGTGGGAAAATCTAAGTTCTTGCTAAATTGGTTTGTCTGAACGTTCTACCTAACTAAAAGCTGAAAAATAAAGGAATTCTTTATTTGGAAAATATTGGAGCATGTGGGGACATGTGGATAGCGGCATGGAACCTAGTTCACTAGGGGTTACACTGCAATGTGTCTTAAACATATAACATTTGAACAGAAAATGTAACTATATAATCATCATAAGAAGCAATTTGTAGCAACCACCTCTTCAAGAAGGCCAGTTTCCACCTTGCCCTGCAGAAGCCTCAGGTGTTTGTTCAAAGGAAACCAACCCACCAATTGTGAAAGTGCTTTTAAAGCTAGGGAGCCAACAGCGTTACTTTTGCACTTTACTGCTCAGGCAGCTTTCCACTTCAGTAACACCCTCCACTCTTCCCTACCCCCGACCCCCAAGGTTCGCTTAAGGTAGACTCAGAAGTGCCTCAAGTTCCAATTTTCTCTCTGGCTCTGGATAGAGAATGCTTTCTAGAAGCTGGATGAATGGCTGCCTTGTCTCTTCTAGTTACCAATTTGCTGACCAAAATCTGCTGTCTGATCTTTTGCTATCAGCGTATATCTCCCTAGCCTGGGGTTTTTCGTGGCTATTATTGGTCTACAATTTTCATCCTTGAGTTCAGTGATTTACCGAAGACATAATTCAGCAGCATGTGTGCCGCTGGCTCTTTAATTAGCTCCCCAGAGGCTTTTCTTAAAAGTCCTTCTGGATCATTTTGAAAGGGGCATTTTCTCTACACAAAGCTCCCTCCTCTTCAGGAGGCATAGCTTAAAAGCTTGCCTTACCCACCCTACACACAGCTACCAAGGCCTCTGATTATGAAAACATGCTCCAAGAGGGATCAAGGATGAATCATTTCTTTCCTTTTACCTTCATTTACTCAACAGATGTTATTGGACCACTTATTATATTGAATACACTGAAAAGACTACAATGATGAATGTTTTTCCATTTCTGCCTAGGAGGATTTACAGCCCAGAGTAATAGTTCTTAAACTACACATGCATAAGAACCTCCTGGCGGGGCTTGTTAAGCGCCAGATACCCAGGCCCTGTAACTCAGAGATTATGACTTCATTGGTGTAGAGTGGGGCCTGAGAATCTGCGTTTTAATAAGCACCCCTTCTCACCCCCTTCAGCAAACGGATGCAGGGGCCGTGTGGGTACTCTAAGAAACACTGCTCTGTGGGAAAGGTATCCCAAGTCTATATCACCCCCTGCTCAGGTACACAGTCTAGAAACCCCTGGAAGTAGGCCAAGCGTGGCCTACACGTGTGGCTTACCTAAATAAAATGTGGAACTCATGTTGTATCTGTATTGCTCATTCCTTCTAAGATGGTCAAATTGCTTTTACCTCCCTTTTGTTTGTCATAGGAATGAGCGTTATGTGTCTTGATTTCAGAGATGGAGAAGAAATTAAAAGCTATAACTCAATCTGCCACACATTACATAGCAAGCTGGTAGCAAGTTCAGGTCTCTAGCAAGTAGACTCACCACCTACAGAACATAACAACAGAGCATTTTTTTTCCATATTTAGAAAATTCAATGGCTTCCCCGAGCTCCTACCATGTGCTCTGATAACTCAATGATGCACAAATAAGGAACAACTTGACTTCCTCATGTTCACCAAGCCATAGGTTCGGCCTAGGAATCTGAAAAATTTTAAAAGGTCTCCAGATAATGGTGCTGCTGGAAACCACCATTACAAGGAAGGAATGTGCAGAAGGTACAGAAAAGGGTGGGGTGAAGCTCCTGGCCCTCCCCCCCTCCCCCCACCCTTTTCAACTTGAGTCCATTGATCCTTGTGCTCCTGTCTGGGCTTATTCACCTCTGACTCCGACATGCCCCCATTGTTTTTTTTTCTTTTCTTGTGCATTTCCCCTTTGGAAAAAATACTCAGGGCCCAATTCCGTCTGCGTACTTGAATCAACAAGAGCTCTTTTTCCATATGTGTAAATCCATGCATCTCCAGAGTGAAGCCAGTGGATTCTCTGATGTGTTCAAATTATGCTGGTGTTCAGGGCCTACTTGGGAGCATAAAAAATTACATATAACTATATAAAATTATATATATGATATATATATATATATATATATATATATATATATATATCTCGTATATATGATGCACATTTCGAAACTTTGTTGCCAGTCTTTTTCTTTTAACTCCACCTATCACTTTCAACTTCCAATATTATATGCCACTTGTATGAAAACATTTCTAATGGAAACTCCAAGGATTTTATTTGCTGGCTCTCAGTCAGAGAAATGTTTTGGAGATGGCCATGTCAAAGTTATGTCAGGTATCCTAGATCTCGGGAGAAAAAGAAAATCCATAAGTACCCTAGTCTATATCATCTTAACCTGCAAGGCTGGTTCACAGTAAAACCATGGAGAACACCAATATTCGACGGGCTCCAGTGTCTCCTCTTTCTTTTAGCCCTGCGAATATTTTCTTGTTAATTGCTTCTTGGGTCTAACTTGAACATTGGTATCCTGAACTCTGAAGAAAAGTATTTTTTCTTAACACTTAAATAATTTTTCCATTTTTTTTTTTCCTAAAGTGAAAATGACCACTTTGGGAAGAATTGGAAAGTTCTCGATGTAGTGTAACGAGCAGAATGTTGGGGCAACAGACCTTCATTTAAACCCTGCTCTTCCTGCTTCTATGAGCTCTTTGACCTTGAACAAGTGGTGTGACCTTGCTGAGCCTCAGTTTCCTAAGCTATAAAATGGAGTTAGTAATAGCGCCTCCTTCAAAAGGATGTTGTAATGAGTAAATAAGGCACACAAAATGCTTAGCACAACATGGGCCCATAATAAGCATTAAAGGTTAGATCTTATTCATAATTATTATTTTTTTTTTACTCTTTTTTTTTACACATTTTTAAAAATTAGTTTCAGGTGTACAAAACAATGTAATAGCTATACATTTCACCCTTCACAAAATGATAACTCCACCCCCCAATCTATTGCCCCTCTGACATCCTATATATCTATTACGATTCCATTGACTCAATTCCCTATACTATACTCTATATCCAGTGACTATATATATATATATATATATATATATATAAAATTATAGTTTACATACAATGTTATTCAGCTTCTTAATATCCAAAATTTATAAAACATTCATAATTATTATAAGTAGCCTTGGGAACATTTTTATTTTCATAGGTATCAGACCTGTGAGAAAAAGAAATAAAACTCCTTATTAAGAATAGCAGCAAGCAGGGGCCGGCGGTGGCTCAGTTGGTTAAGAGTGCGAGCTCTGAACAACAGGGTGGTCGGTTTGATTCCCACATGGACCAGTGATACTGCACCCAAGCTGAGCTGCTGTTGAGCTGCCAACAGGTGGCAGGATGGCTCAGCTGGTGAGAGCATGTGTTCCTAACAACAAGGTTGCTGGTTCAACTCCCACATGGGATGGTGGGCTATGCCCACCTGCAAATAAGTTTGAACATGGCACCTTGAGCTGAACAGCCTTAAGCTGTCGATGGGCAGCCAGATGGTGGCTGGACTTGGAGCTGAGCTAGCTGCACCCTCCACAACTAAGATTGAAGGACAACAACTTGGTTGTTTCTCTTCTCCAATTCCCCAACACTATTACCTTCCCCAATTCCCCAATAAAATCTTAAAAAAAAAAAACACAAAAAACAATAGCAGCAAGCAAATGGATGAGGATATGTGGGGGGCTCAGTAAATGTTCTTGCCTGAAACAATACCACTAGCTTTTGAATAAACTTATTCATCCAGCAAAACTGTATTGTGCATATGCTAAGTGAATTATATCTCAATTATACACACACACAAACACACATACACACTCACAACTCTATTTTGTACTCTTCTCCAGGCAGGGCACTGAGACAGGTGCAGGGGATACTAAGATAAAGAAACTACAGTTTCTGCCCCTTGAGCATAAATGAGAGCTAATCAGAGTTTAGCTCAGTGTCCCAGATTCACCAGCTTACACATCCCTAGGGTAGACTTCAGCTCTCAAAAGAAAACATGCTTGAATGAATCAGTGTGAAGAATGGTACACAAGTTTCCCCTCTCAGAATCACCTGACCGCCCTCCTAGCCACCTTCGGACTCAGAAGTTCTTCCCCAATCCACATTTTTTCCTCGCCTTGACTGATTTCAGAGTGGCCCCTGTCAAGTGTCTCCTTACTAAGGGATTGGGAAGTGGTAAATTTGGGAATGGAGGGGATAAAGATCAGACAATTAAAATGCAATTTCTACATTTGCTATGGCAGGTTGGAGGAGTGGCATGAACAGCAGAGAAAAGTTCATTTCCTGTCACTTTGGATTTGAAACTGCACCATGCAAGTTGTGTTTAACTGCAAGTCTGCGGAAAGCTCTGGCTAACACCATCCCCTTTCCAATATAAACCTACTTTTATGGGGTTTCATTTTCCCCCTCAGGGCTTAGAAGTCCTGAAGTGTGGATAGAAGTTCTCCATGTATTGCTTTACTTTTTGGTTTTTTTTTTTTAAGAGGAAAAAAAGTGTTAATTTCTAAGGAGAGACCAAAGGAAGTACAGTTTAGGCCAGAAAGATTACTTTTAGACCAGATGTCATTCTCACTCCAAATAAACTGAAACTTAAAAAAACAAAACAAAACAAAACAAAAAAACAGAAAGAAAAAAATGTAGGCCTTTAAAGATAATTCTTGGGCTGGAGTAAATGTATTTTCAAAAGCAATGGAAAGGCCTTGTAATATGTTGGGGTGTCCTGAGCCAGGAGTTGAGAAACATGGGTTCTCATCCCAGCTCGCATTGGTCTCTGTGACTTCAGACAAATTTTATAACCTTTCTGGCCTCCAAGTCATCATTTGAAAAATAAAACTATATGATGCTTAAGGCCTCTTCCATCTCAGACACACCATCAGTGTATGAAGTGTTAGAACGTAACACCACAGGTCATGACTCCATCTGGATTATGGAGTGGGTTTTCTTCCCAAATTTCATCAAAGTTTTAGACATGCAGTTATTACAGAATGTTGGATCTGTCCTTCTAACTCTAGATCTTGCTTTTTCAACCCCTGAGCCAAAATGACTTCTAAAACTGGCATTATATTTCTTCAAACCAGTCATTGTGTCTGGTGGTTCACAAATCAATTTCTCACACATTTTCATTTAGTCATTATCACCATCCTCTGAGATAAATATTATTTTTCCACTTTATAGGTTATAAAAATAAGGCTTAATGAAGTAAAATACTCAGGTTTCCATAGCTGTTAAGTGGCATAACTTAGACTAAAATGTTTTTATTTAAATGTTAGTTTTCTTATGTCTTTGTAGCAATCTTGATTAACGTGGAAAGAGCTATGAATCCTTGGTGAAAATGTTGTCAGTTGGTATATTTTTGTCCTCTGTCAACTGAGGCCCTGCTTACATTACACCTGTACCAATTAAACTGATTAGCTGCCACCCATCCATGTGGGACACACTGACCATAGGAGACCTAAGGGATGTTACTTATTTCAATAAAACCACTGAGTCAGATCACAGCTAATTATTCTTGTCCTTTTCTATTCCCTATTTGTAGATACAGCAGCATCATTTGTGCATTACCAAAGCCAAAACTCCAATCATCTTTGACTTCTTTTATCTTATCTCCCATATATTATAGGTCACTATATCTTATACATTCTTCCTTGGAAACGCCTAAGTCCATCTCCCTCACTCTATACTCTCTGCCATTTCCCATGGTCAGTGTCTATCATCTGACCTCCCTGAAAACCTCTGTTAGCACTATACCGTTTAAAACACACTGCAAATTATTTCTCAGAATTAGGGCTTTTCTTGTGTGGCTTCTCTGCTTAAAAACCTTTAAACCATCACCCTCCCTTAAAAAAAAATCAGATGCTATAGTATGGCATTAATATCCTTCCCCAATCTACTTCCCAGCTTAACAATTTTGGTCTTATCTCCTCATTTCCCCCCATGTTTACCCTACTCTTATGGCCCCAATTCACCTAAGAAGAGCAGATATATAATGAAAAGAGAGAAAAATAATGATCCAATTCTAGAACCATCAACATTTTAAATGTCAGTTGAAAAAAGAGAAGCCAGCCAATGGGATTAAGAGACAGCAACCTTAGAGGTACACGGTCCAGTATTAGTTAAGCAAGAATGTAAAGGGAGGTTTTAGAGAAGTTCTGAGCATCTCTGAAAAGTTCTTGGTAGCATAACAGGAACGTCAAGGACACAAAGGAGTGAAGAATGGGAAGAGAATGGGTCAGAAAAGGGAGGGTCCCACCTGCACGGGGCATCAAAGTGGACAGCTTGGTGGATCTCAGGGAAGAAAAGGAACAAAGAAAATGTGACTGGATCTCATCTTACCACCAAAGGCTTTTTGCAATCTGACTAATAAGATTTTCATACATAAATTACCCTCCACCTGTGATTTGGTGATTGATTCATTCAGTAAGTACTTCCTGAGTGCTTCATGTAAATCAGGAACTCAGCCAAGCAATGGTGATCCAGAGATTAATACGCAGAACAACAACAACGACGAAGTTTAGAACCCCACAGTCTTTGTCCTCAAAAGCCCATAACCCCATGTTTGAAAATGACAAGTGAACACTCATAAACTAGTATAAAGAAAACAAGTGGTGAAGGTAAAAAAACAGAAAGTTGGGGGGTAGATAAAACACTTTGCCTTATCCCACTCATTCCTGCTCTGGATTTACCCATCTCCACTCCATCAGAATAACCACTGACTGCATCGCTGCTGATCTCTGCCTGTGATCCTGGGACTTCTGACCTCTCCAGTGAATTCTACAACCATTCCACTTGTCTTGGGGTGGAATGGGGGTAGGGGCAGAGGCTGTCCTCTGTTGAAAATACAGCATGCACCCTTTTCTTCAAGCCCCATAGCCCGGATTGGTCCAGGCTGTGCCTTTCAATAGAACTTGCTAAAGTTCCTGGTTGGCAGAAGGGAACCCCAATCAATAGGGTTACTGACGACTACCTCCAGACATGGCTGCTGTCAGAGCTCAAGGGTCAGGTGCACATTCACAGGCTCCTTATAGCATTTCCTGATTTGCTACATGGTGTCCTGCGTCCTTCCAAGAGACTGACATAGCTCCATCACTGGGAATCAGATCTACAACCCTAGAATTCTGATTCTCTGGGCCACTGTGATAGACCCAGAGAGAAGAAGCTGAGACTTGGTGAGGTATTAACTCCTACGTTCCGAAGTCTCATTACATATACAAAAAGTAGTGTTTTACCGGGATGACTGCTAATGGGAATAAGTACTTCCTGTAAATGAAATACCTCCTTCCACCAGGGTATGACCTTGTCCTCAGATCGCCACACAGCAACACTTCAGTAAGGATGATAATGATAATGATAATAAATATTTATACTGTGCTAAGTGTCAGATACTAAGTGTCAGGTACTGCTCTAAGTACTTAGATTATAAATTCATCTAATCTTCAAGAAGATCTCATAATATATACATACAATTAGTTTCCTTATTTTATAGAAGAGGAAACTGGGGCACAAAGTAGTTAATTTGTCTGAGATCACGCAGTTGTTAAGTGGCAGAGCTGGTATTTGAATTGAGGCAGTCTGGTTCCAGAGCCCATGTTGCTACCTCATACATCATACAGGTTCATGTCCAAGAGAAGTACATTGCTTAAACTCTGAGCCATTCAGTGTTTTTTTTTGTTTACTCAAGATTTAATTCATATGCCCTATAACTCACTGATTTGAAGTGTGCGAGTCAGTGGTTTTTTAGTACATTCTTTGTTTTGTACAACCATCACCACAATCTAATTCTAGAACATTTTTATCACTCCCCCCCAAAAAATTTCATATTTATTAGCAGTAATTCTCCATTTCTGCCTTTCCCCCTCTGCACTCCTGGCAACCACTGTCTCTAATCTGTCTCTATAGATTTGCTCATTCTGGACAACTCACATAAATGAAAACATAAGGCTTATCTCACTAAGCATAATGTTTTCAAGGTTCATCCATATTGTAGTGTGAATCAGAAATCCATTCTTTTTTATTATGAAGTTATATTCCAAAGTATAGCTATATCATATTTTGTTTGTTCATTTATTGGCTGATGGACGCTTGAATTATTTCCACTTTGGGCCTCTTATGAATCGTGTGGCTATAAAAATTCATGTACAAGATTTCGTGTGGCCATGCGTTTTAATTTCTCTTTGGTATTTATTGTAGTGGAATTACTGGTAACTCTGCTTATCAGTTTTAAATTATTCAAAATGTAGGTCATGAAGAGGACAATCTAGATAGAATTTCCACTGGTTTGCTACAAATAAGGTCCTTGAAATGGTTTTTACTGTGGGAAGGGAAAAATCCAGCCTGAAGTTTTTAGGCTTCTCAGACTCAGCTCAACGACTGGAAGATCCAAGAAAACAGACACACACACACACACATTGACCAGAAATATAAGCAAGAAATGTATCAGCACAATGCAGTCTAAGTCTCTGTAGAGAAAATATGTATCCTCCTTACCCCCATCCCAGCCTGACCTCCAAGCAGCCTCACTTGAAGCAATATGTTTCTGGCTCAGACCCGCATTATAATTCCGAACCCTTGGTTTCTTTCTCACTGAGATCTGCTTCCTTTGCAGACTTTTTTTTTTTTTTTAAAACAACACATACATTTTGCTTTGTGTTTCTATAACTGCAGTGTTATTTAGGTAGCTTTTGTAGACCAAGGGACCAGTTTGCCCTAAAGAAGCAATTCCCTTCCTTTTATAAGACAGTAAGCTACTTCAACAGTTTTCGTTCTATCAAGGTTTAGAAAAAATGTCATAGCTTGATTTTTTTGGCTTGAGATAATGTAAAAATGTGGGAGACACATGTTATAAAGGAGAGTCCAGTCTCCCTCATCACCCACTGATGGTTGTGTCCATTCCTATCTCCTTGTACAACCATTACTACTTTTCCCGTCTGTTCACTAGCCCGTGGGTTCTGCTTTACTCTCCTCATTCATAATGTAAAAATGCCAAAACACACAAATTTTGCTGAATGAGTTTAAAGTCAAATGTAGTACCCCTAAAGACTAAAATGTACTAAAAGGATTAAATAAGAGATTGGGCATATATAATAGCATACCAAAAAAATTTCACATGTGTTTAAACTATTCCAGGTACCCCCAAATCTAGCACGTTCTGGGTTTTTTTCTCCACTACTCCCCATTAAGTGAGGGCTCAGGGTTTTATCTTTGGGACCATGCCCTATCGTTTACTCCCTTCAGCTTACTTCACAAAGTCCCTTCCACACAGCACATGCTCACCTAGCCATTTGAAGTGCAAAGTCAGTGGGAAAAAAAAACAGTCTCTGTATTAATAGGTAAACCCTGGGAGGATAACAATTTAGTCATATGTTTACCAGGCTTTACATCATATGCCTCCCACCAAACAGGATTCACTTCTGCAAGTTCCCTTCCCCTTGTTTCCCTCAGTCCCTGTTAGCTGTGGCCGAGTGCCACACTGCAGGATCAAGTCAGGGTTCTCTCTCTCATCACAGCCACCTGCACGTGGCCCACACTGGCTCCCTGCAATTCTGGGGAACCAGCATCTCTTCCCCCTGAGACTTCCCTTTGGACTGGAAAATAAAAGCTTGAAAATACAGTGAACCTTTCAGGTAGTATTTTACCCAGAGGTGGAGAGAATCTTGGGGAACAAAATCAATAAAAATCCCCCCCCACAGTAATAATTTCTAAAGACAGTCTCTCTACTTTAGATATGCATTCCAAAGCTGTGCCTCAGATTTCTTGAAAGGATTTGGGTGGATGCCATCTGATCTTGGTCACGGATCTAAATTGAGTTCACCGTACAAGTTTCGGGTTGGCATCTGTCTTGAGCTGTGGTGTCTTCTGTCTTTCCAGTCAGGTGACTGACCTCTCTCCTGGAACTTTTGAGTCCTGGACTGTCCACAGTATAGATTTCTTTCCCAACCAAAATCTTTAATAAATTCCTGGGTGGGATAGAACCTTCTGCAAAACCAAGAGACAAATGGTTCCCTGGTTGCTGGCTGTATTCTTGATGTTACTCCTTGTCCACTTGGCTTCCTAACCATTTCTGAGCTTGCTCCTCTCATGGGTTCCCCACACGTGTTTGTCTGCTTGGGTTTCTGGTTTTGATCCATGTAACTCATAAACTATCCTTATGCTCTGCCCTCCCTTTCTGGTAAGGAGAGTCCTGTCTCCCTCGTCACCCACTGCTGGCTGTGTCCATTTCTATCCCCTTGTAGAGTCATCACTGCTGTTTTTGTCTGTTCACTAGCCTGTGGGTTCTGCTTTACTCTCTTCATTCGAATATCCTGCTTTTTTCTCTTGCTGTACTGCGGCTGATGGTGCCAGCATGACCTAGAATATTTCCCTTTATTTTATTAAGTACCTGACCTCTGTTCTGCATTAAAAGTCATTTTGCCAAGATGAATTTCATTCTATTCTCTACTCATTTAAAAAGAATCCATGAAAGAGAGAGAGAGAGAGAGAGAGAGAGAGAGAGAGAGAGAGAGAGAGAAGAGTAGAAAAAGAATATCAGAGGCAGCATTTTTAAAATGATGATTTGAAAATTGTCAGTGAATCTGTGTAATGAATCATTTGATTAAAAAGATAGATCTTCTCTACATCTAGCATAACTTAAGTTCACTGAATTAAGCAAATCCAAATACTATTTTTAAAAGGCAAATATCCAAAGGAGGATAGAAGAAAAATAATTTATCTATCATTGTGTAACATTTTAGTATTAAACTGAGTGATTCTGAAGGCATTAGCAAGCCCAGCTGTACATGTAAGAGGTACTATTAGATAAAGAATGGGAAATGAGACATTTACTCCATTTTGTTCAACATAGCTATGCAATCCAAGTGTTAAACTTAATATGAATTTGGGTTTCACAACTAGTTTGATTAGTCAAGGATGTTGACCATCATAAAGTAGCTGATATTTCTTTCTTTTTTTTTTAAAAGATTTTTATTGGGGAATTGGGGGGATGGGAACAGCGCTGGGGAACTGGGGGGAAGGGGAACAGACAAGTTGCTGTCGTTTTGTTCTTCAGTCTAGTTGTGGAGGACGTTGCTTCACTGGCCCAAGTTGGCACCATCATTGCGCTCTTCCCGGGCGAGGCAGATCAGTCGCCGGCTTCTGGACGGCCGCTCACTGCGGCTGCTGGCCGCTCACGCTGGCTGCTGGCTACACACCGTAGCCCATGGCAACCCACTGCCACAGGGGCTGCAGCCTACGCCGTCGCAGGCGACTCATGGCAGCCCAGTTTCAGGTTGAGCTGTTGTTCAGCATCTTAGCTGTAAAGGGCAGTATCACTGGCCCTCATATGTGGGATCCGAACCAGGGCCCTCTGGCATCCCAAGCCAGCTCTTAACCATCACGCCACTTGGCCGGCCCAGTAGCTGACATTTCTTTATGTGCCAAAAACTGTGTTAAAAGCTTTACATACATCTCTTTGTTCTTTAATCCAAGAATAGCTTTATTAGATAAGTATTATTATTATCATCATTTTAGAGATAGAAATGCTGATGCCTGGATAAATTAGTGACCTCCATCACTTTCACCCAGATGCTAAAAGCTATGATTCCAGCACAGGTGGCCTGACACCAAAGCCAGTGCAATTAACCACCAAGTGCATCAGCAAGAGAATTCTCTGATCACCCTTTCATTTTATTCTTCATATTCAATTATTTAAAGGAGACAATAATTCCATTCTAAACTCTACTTTTTAATTGAATTCAACTGTAACTTTTCCCTTGTTGCTCATCTGTTGCACTCACCTTATGGTTTTGTTACCTGAGTCTCCCTTTGCTTATTACTTTTACATAAAGCCTTTGTTCACCTGTCCTGGGTGTCTAGGCCATCCTATCTTTGGTAGTTAGTCCATCTACATCCCAAGTGCCTTGTCCATCTGTGATTCTAAAAGCCGTGCCTGTCTGTCTCTCTAGCCATTTTATCTGCTCCCCCTAAGTGGTGCTCCCATTCGAGCTGATCTTTCTTCTCCAGTTGCTACCTTTCCCTTGTCTTCCTGAGGAGAACACTGACAGATGATACCCATTTACAGTCCTTTCACACTTTCTCTGCAGGTCATAGGTATGATTTATTTCAGAACATTCAAGGGATGGAGAGTGGCTATTGGATGTGGCTGCCCGAGGAGGACCATATGCCTGACATAAATCCAGAAGAAAGGGTCCTGACACCCGATCCCTTGCTCCCTTCTCTCAGACTTTATATTAACACAGAACATTTTTTAAAAATTCTATTACTCTGACATTGAATTGATGTATACAATTACCTGAAATTTCTACATTTCAAGACTCAGTATTAAGTTTTATGTGCAAAGGTAAGCTATTTTAAAAAGCAGAAGGAATACTTCCCTCACTGACAGCCATGCAAAAATTATATTGTAAAGCCATTCTTCTATTATGTTGACCTCTTTGTATAATGCATAGAGTAGGACTGGAATGAAAATATTTGGTCAAGTTCAGTGTCCATTGCAGGCGCTACCAGTGGTTTCTGACCTGCCTATACCAGTAGCTCCAGGGAGACAGTGGATTTCAGCTACTGCATCACCAACCTGTTGCCAAGGAAACAAGAGAGGGCAAAAAACAAAACAAAACAAAAAATCACCACTCAGTGACATTCAGTTTTAAGACAGTCAAGACACCCCTGAAACAAATTTAAACAGTCCTATGAAGGAAGCTGAAATAGATTTCTAATTATAAATTCTAAGCCATCTTTTCTTACACTAGGTTATACTGTCTCTAAGATCTCAATCTATTAGTCATTCTCTGTTTACTAAGACATATATTCCAGATGTTAGAATAGCAAAAGAGCTTTCCTGGTGGGAGGAAGAAGCAAGGGAAGAAAAGAGAGAGAGGCTAGGGGTAAAACTGGGTAATAGTGAAGTGGTTAAAACATACAACACACTTCTGAGGAAGGTAAAATAGTAAATTCTAACCTAGTAGAGCTGGTATAAATTTCAGTCTAAATTTTTCAGATTTTAAATGCATTTATGTATATTTGTGTCAACAAGTTAAGAAATTATATACACATGTATAGATTAGAAAATATGAAATCTGGTCCAGTATTTATATTTTTGATTTCACGTTTAAGTACAAAGTATGCAAGGCAGGACTTCTGAGTTACTGCTTTGCACAGAGGGTTCCTCCCTCCCACAATGTATAGAAAACAGTGTATTTAATTCATCAGTTTCATTCGTGCTTCTTACTTTCAAGTATGTAAAGATTTAGCTATAATGTGTTTGGGGACACATAGGTAATCATGGGTAAAAGTATAGACACGTGTAACACAGATCTCTGTAGGACATTGGTGGATATTGGAAGCCATCCTGTCCAGAAAAACCCATTAGGCTATCCACGGTGATCTACCCTGGGTTTCCAATCAGTTCCTTTCTTTCCAGCAGTCCACCAAGCTCCAGGCTTTCCTCCTTGTGGAATTCAAGGCTCTTTCAAATCCCTGCATTTCAGAATAATGTTCTCTGAGAGAAGTACCTATGAAATTCCCTGGACCTGTGCTTCTCCACTTTTCATGTACACATAAATCATCCAGATTCTGACTCAGTAGGTCTGGATCTTCAGTAACCTCCTAGGTGATGCTGAGGTTGCTGGTCTAAAATCCTAGATTACAAATTCCCGGAAGGCAGCAGCTGATTCTGATTAATGTTTAACATTGCGATGGGCAGGATGTAAGTAGTTATATCTTTTTGAGAAAAATTAACCTCGTGAAACTTCCCACCCCATCATACCCTCACCCTTGTTCTTGGAAAGGACTTTAAAAGCTTTACACAATTTGAGAAAGTCATGGTCCAGTAGCACTCTGGACTTGCCAATTGAGGCAGAGTCTGGCTAACTGAGTAGCACACCTCGGTCCTCTGTTCCTGAACACAGAACATGGCTACATTTCCCAGCTTCCCTTGCAGTAAGTGTGGCCATTTGACAGAGCTTTGGCCAGTGGGATGTGAGCAGAAGAGATGTGTC
>NW_017732068.1:782722-784054 GCF_001890085.2 Hipposideros armiger
CCTACACCTTTATAAAACCTTGTAGCTCCTACAGCACTGGCACATGTGCTAATTGCTTATAAATACCTGTCAAAATGAATTACAGTTCTTTTACAGTCCTATATTACCTGGCACCATGCTGGGCCCATAGCAAAGTATCCATGAAACTGGAAACCTCCATACCTACAGTGGCATAGTCTGAATTACTCATACAAGTGTCCCTAGCGCATAGCATAGGGAATGGCCCAGGCCATAGGAGGTACTCAAAGAATACATGTTGAGTAAATGAATGAATGCTATTAATGTTCACCATGATTTTCCTGTATTTTTCTTTCACTTTTCTGCATCTCAAAGGAAATCACATAGATAAAGCTTCTCAAATTCTAATGTGCGTATGACTCACCTGGAGATCCTGTTCAAATGCAGGTTCTCTTTCAGTAGATCTGTGGCAGGGTCTTTAAGATTAAGTGTGGGTGGGGCCTCCCTAACTGGATCCCAGGTCATGCCCAGGTAGTCTACAGATCACATTTTCAGCAGCAAGGATATAGATAAGCTCATAAAAATGCAGAGCTTCCACATTTAAATTGAACCTTACCACTGAACATCAGCACATGTCTTTCATAGAATGTGTTTAAAGATTCTTACTTACTAGCCTTTTGGAAAAGAGGTCCTGGGGCACTAAATCTGTGTGCACTAAGATGAGTATTGTACGGTTAGTATCACAACACCACCAATGTCCAATCATCCAGATTGGCTAAATAAGTACTGATCAAGTCTAATTCTCCTTCAGTATTGTCTGATGAGAGAGTTTGTTGCTTAAAGATTAAACTAATGGAGTTGCCACAAAATTTTCTTGTATGACAGAGAGGCAATAACATTAATGTCTAGAGGATTTGTTCAGGAAGATTGTCAATGGGAATAAAGATTCTATTGGAAAAGAATTTTTAAAAAGCCCCCAAACCTTTCAGTGCTGTGTGAACAATTAGCTCATACTTTACTCTTGAAATTGCCTTAATGCTATTACCAAAGAACGTCAAATTAACTAACTGAGTTAAAGTCTTGAGACCAAGGAGAAGTTGAATGTAATGTTTAGCTATAATCATGCTATAGAATAGATAACACTTAAAAATACTATATATTGTTTTCCTCATATTTGATTTCATGTGCAAAGGTCTATAACCCACCATACCCAGTATTTAGAGAAATACATTAGCTGTCATTTGACCACCTCTTAAGTCGTCTCATAAAATAACCTTTTGCAATTAGGGTCACTGTCTATACCCTAAATATTTAAAAATGCTAATTGGCAAGCTCCCATGGGTAAGGTAGATAATAATAGTTTTACTGATTATT
>NW_017732068.1:784909-786214 GCF_001890085.2 Hipposideros armiger
CTTTTTTATTACAGCAGTTAGAATTAGCTTAATTACATATTTCTTTTATAGGTCTTATCACATTGTATTGTAGTTGTCTCTCTCACTTGGGATTTTTTTTGAAGAGAACTTAAACTTCATTCACATGGAATGTGAGCTTTCAGAGGGATTCAATTTTTTTTTTCTTTTTTTGCCACCATGGGCATATTACAGTGACTGAAACACAGTAAGAGACCAAATTAGTTCTATGAATTACTTAATGAAGATGGTGTTATTATTTAGTCATTCACCCATTCGCTTTATAGAGCACCCATCATACATATAATTTTATTCTCATGCCCCATGAAAAAGAGAAGTAGAGAAAGAATAAAACTAATTTAATTATGCTTAGACTTTAGTTTTTTTCTTTGGTGCATAAATGGTAATGGGCAAGGGAGGAGGAGAGATACTGCTCTACAGGCTTCTTTAGTTTCATTCATGGCATGTGTGACCTTTACACGACAGATTTGATTTCCAAGGGAGATTTCACTGTACAGAATGAAAAGCGGTGAAGAAAGGGGTATTAAAAAGTGAATAGAGGCTCCAATTGAGCACAACTGAATGGAAGATTATAACATAAATGAAGCAATTAAGGGGGGAAATATGTATGTGTAAATATATGTAGCTCGGTATAGCTACATAATCTGTTTCATTTGGACTTATTCCTTATGTAGCACTGTGCTAGGTTTTACACACCTTGTCTATAACCTTTACAATAATTCCTATAAAGTAAGTACTATTCTCTTCATTTTACCTACCAGGAAGCTAAGTCTCAAAGAGGAAAGGTGAAATTTTCTGATGATTTGAACTCATCCTTCTGGTTTCAAAGATCAATTTTTTCCCACTTCATTACACTAAGCAAAGAAATGTATTTTGAGAGACTTTGTGAAAGAATACTTCAAAATAGAATATTTCAAAAAAGAATATTTCAAAATAGAATATTTCAAAAAAGAATATTTCAAACTACCCTGGACAATTCAAGACTTATGGTTGTAGGTACTTGGTGAGACTTTAAATGCAACCATACCAGAGAAACACATTGTCTTGATTTCTGTCCTCTATGAGAGGCAGTAATGCTGGATGTGTAAAATTCTTTGAGAATGGCATGGAGGGGTAAGGAACACTGCCTGGGGATCCTCATATGCTTACTAAAGCAGAGGCTGAAATAAAATCATTTTTTCTCTTATCATTAAAGAAAGTGAGGACCGCAATGGCCATTATCATATTATGACTTGGGCAAGGACATTGTGAAGCAAAGCCTCAGGTCTTCTGAGCTCTAAACCTCTG
>NW_017738122.1:0-1103 GCF_001890085.2 Hipposideros armiger
AGGGCAACGTTTTCACTATATTTCAGAAAAATACTCAGAATATAAACCTGTATTTTTTTCAACCCATTTAAGTCCTTTTCTCTTTTATAGATTTGGGCATTTTATACTTATATTTAAAATTGTATTAGATAGTGTTAGAGGTACAGAATACATTTAAGGCATCACCCTAACCATGAATGGTGTGCCATTTTGGACAATATACATCTAGCTGAAGAGACTAGGTAAATATACATTAATAAAAATGTGAAAATGCATACTGTAACTTAAATTGCATAGTCTTTTTAGTCCATTAGAAGATCAGTGAAGGGAGACCTCAAACTACAATGCAGAACAGGTTGTATGCAAAGGTGGGACCTGAGAGAGCCCCAACCAGAGGGCATGAGCCCAAGACAAACAACAGTCTCAGTGCCATGAAAGGAACCCAGGCACACTGCTGCTCCCTGGCACCCACAAAGCTCAGTCCTCATTAGCATCATTCAGCTTCATCCAAGAATTCACCCTTTGCTCCACCTTCCCCATTGACTAGTCAAAAAGTTACCAGAAATATGGTTTAACAAGGGAACTAAGAGTGCTAGGGAAGACATAGAGATAGAAGCGCCTTACTTGATTATGGAAACCTAGTAAGGAGAACTTAATTGCATCTGTAGACATTAGATAAAATGCATCCCAAGCCTTTGGTGATTTTAGTAAACAAAGAAAGCCTAGAAACAAGGGTATCTTTTTCTGCAACCTTGATATTCCTAACGTGAGACTAGTGATTAGTTGATAAAAAAACAAGGGTTATTTAAAATAGTAAATAGATGCCCCAAAGACTGCTTAGACGTGTTCGAATTCAGATAGTGGTGCATTGTGAGGGTGGGGAGTGGGGAGAAGGGTTCAGAAATGGGCATGAAAAATTAATACTTATGGTAATGTTGCCAAAAGGATTTATGTTCTTCCAGGACATACATAGAGGACCAAGGCACAATTTTCCATGAAAAATACCAGATATGTTGATGTACAGCAATGTGATAAAAAATGGAAGCACATTAAAGATTATTGCAAAGGGCTCAGCAAGTCCTGGTATATATAACATCCTCCAGGTATTTTGGTCTCTTCCTCTC
>NW_017738123.1:0-1102 GCF_001890085.2 Hipposideros armiger
GTCACATCAGAATACCCTAAATTTTCCAATCCCCCAAGTTGTTCCTTTCAACTAGAATATCTCTTCCCATTCTACAACCACTTATAACCACACCCCCTGTGATCAAGTTCAAACTAAATTTCTCCTTCCCTTATGAAAATTTCCCAGACCTTCCTAGTTGGAATTAGTTTCTCTCTCTCCTCATTGTTGCTTTCTTACTTTCTCGTCCATCTTTTTTGGTATTGAATTGTAGTTAGTTTTGTTGCCTCTCTGAGGCACCACAATGAGATTGCAAGCTCCTGGAGAAGGGGAACCGTTCCTTTCATGTTTTTTGTTTATATCGTTCAGAACACCAGGACAGACCTTACAACAGTAGGTGGTAAAATAATATTTCTTAAATTAACATGGGAAAGATGCCTCAGCAAACCTAGCCTCCCTTTATGTTAAAGGAGATTGGTGCCTTTCTGTGCCCTCTTTCTAGAGGTTGATATCAAAGAAACCATGCCCTAAATCTGAGCAAAACTATGTCCCATTTTAAACTAAAGTGAACAAAAAGCAAAAAAGCCCATCTAAAGAAGGCATTATTTTGCAAGTGGAAAGCCAGCTAAGATTCTACGAATTTTCCAAAAAAAAAAGCAAACACACAGAGACTGGTTTTCCAAATGGTGGTTCTTGTACCACGGGCGGCGCTTCAGATTGTCTAAGTGGTAGAGATGCACACTTGTTATTTTTAATATTTTGTATTTTTCTAATTTGTGTTAGATAAAATATAGTCATTTCCAAAGTAGCTTTGCTTCGGGTGAAGCTCAGTTAAAGTTTAAAACTTAAAGAAAAGAATAAGTAAATAATAAATAGTTCAAATAATAAGGGATATAATAAAAGTTGTGAGAAAACTATACAAATGACTGCAGCTTAAGAAACTGTGACCTGTCCCTGGTCCTAACTGAAGTCAAGGTCATTGGAACTTCTGATTTTTCAGTCCTACCATCTGAACTTAGACTACTTCCTAGGGTCTCTGAATGTAATCATAAATTTCTCTCAAGAGTTTTCAGCCCTGGGGTATTTGCTTTTAAAAAGAATACATTGTATCACTAATCCCATTAATGCCATTTCTACCAGCATC
>NW_017738124.1:0-1102 GCF_001890085.2 Hipposideros armiger
ACATTATTCTCAGATAATGGCAGAACTTGAATATCTGCAATGAAGTAAGATAAACAGACCAGAAGCTTCCATTCTACCTGGACTAATAAAATAATGGCTTGTTCATCTATAATTTTACCTGTGGGCCAGATGGAGGTCAAATACATTGACCTTGACTTTCTTTATGAAGATGCTCAGTTACCTTTGCTGCTCAAGAAGGAAGAACAAGGTTTCTAACCCTGGATTAGAAAGCATTTTGTTGTATGTGTGTATCTCCTTAGCTTTTCTTTCCTCCTTCGCTTTCCTCTCAACCCCTTCTCCCACAAAAAAAAGGGGGGGTGGGGAAATTCCATTGTATAAAAAGTCCACTAATTTTCAGATTTGAGCAAAATACGCACATAACCTAACTGCGGCGGTGGAGGTGGGGGTGGGGTGGGAAAGATTTGAGAAAGACAGGCCTTTCCTATGACAACCTTGCTTATGAAGCTGAAGACGTTAAAAAGCCTGCCCTGGCGAAAGTTTGAACCAAAGCACTGAATGTCCTTTGAGCAATGAGACAAAGGCACACGTCACAAGGAGGAGTAGGCTGCTCCTCAGAAGGCCCATCCGATGTTCCCACAGGACAAGTGCTGTGATGGTCTCATAACTGGACACTGTTGAAACCAGTGGCCCGTAAAACACAGAGTGATGAAATCAGGCTCATTTCACACTCTTGCTTCCTTAGATTTCAGGTTTGGGAGTGGAGGGTTATCATGGGTGACCAGCTGGGCTAGGAAACCAGTGGGAAGAGTAAAAGAGGCATCAGGGAGAGGTCAGATGTTGCAGGGTGAGGGACTTCCCATATAAGCCAATGGAGATAAAAGTGATGCCATAGAAGGATGGAAGAGAGATGTAATAAACCTTGACATGTCCACATTACACGTGAACCGTTATACCCCGTCCTCTGCAGATTCTGTTTGTGAGATGTCCCGTTGGATGAGGATCGCTGACACGTGTCATCTTTAGAAATTGCCTTCAATCGTCCAGGGATGGGAAACAAGGCTCAAACTGAGTTGTTGTAGGAGAAACCAAAGGAATTATCCTCGACGGGAAGCCAACTGTCTGCCAAGCGCTATGCTAAATC
>NW_017738125.1:0-1102 GCF_001890085.2 Hipposideros armiger
GAACAACATGCTACTAAACAATCAATAAGTCAATAAAGAAATCAAAGAGGAAATAAAAAATACCTTGAGACAAACGAAAATAAAAACACAACTTGCCAAAAGGTATGGGACACAGCAAAAATAGTTCTAACAGGGAAGTTCATGTCGATATAGACCTCACTCTTGAAACAAAAAACAATCTCAAAAACAATTTAACTTTATACCTAAAGCAATTATAAAAAGAAGAAAAACAAAGCCAAAAGTTAGTAGAAGGAAATAATAAATTAAGGCAGAAATACATAAGAGAAAAAAAAAAAAAAAGAAACCAATCAATGGAATTAAAAGTGATTTTTTGAAAAGATAAACAAGATGATAAACTAGCCAGACGCATCAAGAAAAAAGCGAGCGGGACTGAATAAAACTGAAATCAGAGAGAAGTTACAACTAACACCACAGTAATACAAAAGATCATAAAAGCATACAAAATACAGACACAAATAAATTGAATGACATACCTTGCTCATAGACTGGAAAAATAAATATTATTAAAATGTCCATGCTATACAAAGCAATACACAGACTCAATACTATTTTCATCAAAATACCAAATATCACTAGGATTTCTCACAAACTAGGACAAGGAATCCTAAAATTTTTCTGGAACCTTAAAAACCCTAAATAGTCAAAGAAGTTGTGATAAAGAAAAACGAAGGTGGAGGCATCATACTCCCTGATTTCAAACGATACTACATCGCTATAGTAAGCAAAACAGTATGGTCCTGAAATGAACACAGACAATAGATCAATGGAATCGAACACAAATAAAATTAAAAACCCACAAATAAAACCATTCATATATGTTGAATTATTCTTGAACAAAGGAGGCAAAATATACAAGGGGGAAAAGACTTTCTCTGCAATAAATGGTTTGGGCAAGATGCAGAGCTACATGCAAATGAATGAAACTGAGCATGGAGCCAGCAATTTAGAAGACAAAGTAACAGAAAACACCCAACAGAAATAGCAAAAAAGAGAAAAGAATCCAAAACCAATGAGGATAGTTTAAGGGGCCTCTGGGACAACATCAAGTGTACCAACATTCACATTTTAGGGATACCAGAGG
>NW_017738126.1:0-1102 GCF_001890085.2 Hipposideros armiger
ATCAATGAAACCAAGAGCTGCTTTTTTGAAAAGATAAACAAAATTGACAAACCTTTAACCAGATTCATCAAGAAAAAAAGGGATAGAGGAGCCCAATTAATAAAATCAGAAATGAAAAAGGAGAAGTGACAATAGACACCACAGAAATACAAAAAAATTAAGAAAATACTATGAGCAACTATACACCAACAAATCAGACAATCTGGAAGAAATGGACAAATTACTAGAAGCATACAATTTTCCAAGGCTGAACCAAGAACAGAAAATCTAAACAGACCAATTACTACCAACGAAATTGAATCAGTAATCAACAAGCTCTCCACAAAAAAAAGTCCTGGACCATATGGCTACACAGGTGAATGTTACCAAACATTCAAAAAACAAGTCACACCTATTCTCTTCAAGCTATTCCAAAAAATCTAAAAGAAAAGAAGGCTCCCAAGCTCATTTTACGAGGCCACTATTAACCTGATCCCAAAACCAGACAAAGACATTACATAAAAAGATAACTATATGCCGATATCCCTAATGAACATAAATGCAAAAATCCTGAACGAAATATTAGCAAACCAAATTCAGCAATACATAAAAAGATCATATACCGTGATCAAGTGGGATTCATTCCTGGTATACATACAAGGCTGGTTCAATATCCACAAATCAATTAATGTGATACACCATATTATCAAAATGAAAAATAAAAATCATATGGTCATATCAATAGATGCAGAAAAAGCATTTGACAAAATCCAGCATCCATTTATGATAAAAACTCTTAGCAAAATGGGAATAGAGGGATCATATCACAACATAATAAAGGCCACATATAATAAACCCACAGCTAACATTATACTCAATGGGGAAAAGCTAAAAGCATTCCCCTTAAGATCAGGAACAAGACAAGTATGCCCACTTTCACCATTTTATTCAACATAGTACTGAAAGTTCTAGCCACAGCAATCAGGCAAAAAAATAATAAATAAATAAAATAAAAAATAAAAGGCATCCAAATTGGAAAGGACAAAGTAAAACTGTCCTTATTTGCAGATGACATGATACTACATAAAGAGAACTCCATGAAAAACTATTAGAACTGATAAAT
>NW_017738127.1:0-1102 GCF_001890085.2 Hipposideros armiger
GGGATGGGTTTCTGAGCTATTTGCCAGGTAGAAGTCCATAGGACTTCTCTGCAGGAATAGGAAACCAGCTATTCACTTTAAGAAACAACGAGAGGGTGGCATTCACGTGCTGGCTCCGCTGATGAATACACTATTCTCGTAACTAGGTTGGAGAAGAATTATAGGAAGGGTATCATTAAGATGTTAGAATAAATGCATTACATATGTTAACAAGTGTATGAACCCTGTATTATATCTGGCAAACGGGGTGTTACATCCTTGTTCAACCAGCCAGATGTTCCTACAGCTGCTGCTGGAGTTACAGAGGGAGGCAGCCACCTGAGACCCGGGCTCCGAGCTGGTGCCACTGGTTTCCACAGCATCTGGCTGTACACATGGCTTCTTCCATGCTCTGAGTGACAGGTACCACATGGATCACACAATTCACAGGGTGCGGGTGGGATTGTCAGTCTGATACACCCACATTCCAGCAATTTGACCGTTTTAAGCAATGTTTACAGCTGGGCTATCCTCATTGGGAGCTTAAATCTGTATTATTTGTAAGACAAAAAAGTACCCAAAAACAAAAACAAAAAGAAACAAACAAAAACCCCAAAACACTGCAGTCAAACAAACTGAAGACCAATTTAATAAAATTCACTTTTGATTTGGAATGTTATCAAAGTCATGTTTGGGGCAGTTATCCCAGCTGAGTTTGCAAAGGCAGGCTTAGTGTTTGTTGTAAACTGTAAATGTTGAAATTACCTGGAGCAAAATTCCCACAACTGCTCAAAGGAGTTGAAAGTCCTCAAAGGTGTTTGTATTTATTCTTATACAGTACAATCTCTCCTAAGTGGCCCTGACTTATCAAGACTGAGCCAGTTCTGGGATGCCTCTCTCCTCCCTATGTTTGGCAAAAGATCCTAAAACATTTTAAAAGATGACCATCAGCCTGGTCCCAACAGGCTGCAGACCCCCCTCCCCTTCCCACCCCGGGAATTGTACTTCTTGGATCCCGAGTTCAGGAGAAGTTGAAGAAATGCAGTCCTAGAGACCAGTTACACAATAACATTGATCTTTCATATACTTTCTTTCCTGGAGGAGAAATTGTGAAATCCCAACA
>NW_017738128.1:0-1095 GCF_001890085.2 Hipposideros armiger
CCACTCATCCGGAAGCTGCTGGCGTGAGCAGTGGCCAGTCCAGGCTTGCAGTGAGCCTTCTTCATTCGCCATGTAGGGGGACCGTGTGACTGGCCCTCATATGTGGGATCCGAACCGGGGCCCTCTGGCATCCCAAGCGAGTTCTTAACCATCGCGCCACTCGGTCGGCCCCAGAGAATGTTTTTTAATTGGAGTGTTTGGTCCATTCATAATTATTGTAATTACTGATAGAGTAGGGTTTGTTTGTTTTTTTGCTATAAACCTGCCATCTTTGCATTTTGTTCTCTTTGTCTCATTTGTTTTTCCTTTATTCTTTCTTGCCTTCTGTTAGATTAGTATTTTATATTATTTCATTTTATACTTCATTATATTTTACTTATGTATTTATTATTCTCATTTCTCTATATTTAAAGGCGAATCTTAGAGAAGGCAATGCTTACTCTAGAGGAGAAGGTCTAATAGTGGACTTTCAGAGAGTCTGGCATTACAAAGGTTGGGGGTGCACCCATCAGTTTGATAGTCTGGCACATATTCAGAGCACGTAGCATCCCATACAATAACAGTGATAATAACAACAGCAATAACAATAATATAGCTAACACTTATATTTGCTCTTTCTATAGGCCAGGCACTGCTGGAGGCATTTTATATATATTAACTAATTTAACCATGAATATGAACATAGATAAACATTGAACCAGATACTTTCTGTTCTATACCTTGTGTCTAGGTATAGGTGTCCCTCTCACCTCTCCAAACTCCTCACTTGTTGGCTTCTCTGACACTCCCAGGGAAGGCTCTTTCTCTAGCCAACTGCCCCACCACCACCACCACCACAACACAGTCTAACTCATTGGTGCAGTAGTCCCCCAAGTCCCCTGTCTCCTTCCTGCTGTCTTAGTATTTCTGCTCTGACCTGCACTGCTTGGTAATGCTTGAGAAAGATGGGACGTCAAGGATGGACCACAGCTGTTCCATCTTTATCCCTCAGCCACAGCTCACTATGTACCGTATTTGCCGGCGTATAAGACGACTGGGCGTATAAGACGACCCCCTAACATTTCCACTCAAAATACAGAGTTTGTTATATACTCG
>NW_017738129.1:0-2103 GCF_001890085.2 Hipposideros armiger
TTCTCTGCCTCCCAATTTCTCAGCAAGTTTCCAGGGATTTTACTGTTGGAAGCATATTTTTATTAGCCTAGAAACACAGTTTTTATCTAGTTAGAAAAGTGGAAATAAATAAAAGATGCCTATACCTGCATCGATGATTTAAAATGTGTAATTTTTAAAAAGATACAATTCATAATAATTTTTCAAAAGACATAATTTACATTAGCATCACATATATAGGTAACTATAGATATATATGTATGAATCACTGATATATCTGTAGCTATATATATGCTATAGCTGATGCATGTGTGTTTGCATATGTGTGTATATGAATGTATGCATGTGTGTAGGTAATAAAGCCCACACACTTTACATAAAGAGGTAAAACAATTTAAGAAGAAAAATAAGATTGTGATTGCACAATATTAAAAAAATTAAGTATACCAGAAAAATAATGAAACATACCAGATAAAACAATTTCAGAAGAAAAATAAGATGGTGATTCCACATTATTCAAAAATTTAAATGTACCAGAAAAATGCAATAGGACACGTGTCAGAAGACCTCCATCATGAATAGATTTATACATCCCATGCAGATGAACGAAACTCAGGAAGCAAATGGTCTCAGACAATGCAGAGGGGCTCCTTCCTAAACACTGAGTACTTTTCACTGAGGTGCTGAAGTGTACACGTTCCCTCCTTTGCAGGTAGAGGTCCAGTGTGACCCAGCTTCGTCCCAGCAGACACTCGTGTAGGTCTGGGAAGGTGTAGGGAACAGCTCTCTTGGGAATTCTGGCTTCTGCTGGCTGGTGTCACCGGCCACTTCTGCCTCTCTGCACTAAGGTCTGTCCTCACCCCACCTTGCTCCATCTGCCTGTACCAGGCTGTACAGGTGCCAACTGGCACCTGTCGTCCATCTCAGCAACAGCAGCCCAGGCAGGATGCTGGGACAAGAAGGGAGGTGAGAACTCCGAGGGCTTCATTATGTCTGTGCTTCCAGAAGCCTTCCCATCGGTGGCTTTGTCCCCTGCACGGTTCCAACGCCCACCATGTAGGTCCAGCCCCTGGCTCTAAAGCAGACGGGAATAGGGAATAGCTCCCTGAAGTGGCAGATGGCCTCATATGCTCACTGTCCCGTGTTCTTTCCAGCTCTTTGAATACCTTGTCAAATAGCTTCCTACATGTAACCAGTCTTCAGCTCGCTAGTGGGGCNTAAGTTGACTCTATGGTTTTTCATCTTTTTTCTGGTCATGGAATTGTGGAGACAAACATTGACTGATTTTCAAATCTTAAACCCATCTTAGGTTTCTGGGGGGAAAATGCACTTGGTCCTGTGGTCTTAACCTTGTTCTATGTTGCTGCATTTGATTTGTGGCCTTGACACCCAATCCAAGGAAATTATCCCTGGGATTCTCTCTCCATTTGATTGTTTCAGAAGGAAGCAGCCTTTTAATTATTCCCACACAGTAAAAGACAGGTAAAGTGTAATTTAAAATTGACTTTAAAAAAAGAACGAAAAAGCATATTAGATGCTTAGATCAATACGAAGGATATAATAATGCTATTAATTTCTTCATTAAAAGAGTTAATCGAATGGACTTTGCCTCAAGTACTTTATATTTTCCAGATAAAGTTCCTTATTAACAGCTGACAGATGAAGCAAACAGCGGGAGACTTATGCAGGACCTTGGATCCAATGGGGCTTTCTAGAACTTGTTCCTCTATGCTTTCAATCCCACCCCCTATGCGTCCTTTCTCAGTCACACATATACCCACTGAATCTCGAATTTCAACACCCTAATCTAGGATACCATGTTCCCATTATTTATAATCACAACCTCAGTGCACGTTCTAAGGCTGCCCAATCACCTAAACGCTCTGAAGAGAGCACATCAAGTCTATACGCTAGCTTCCAGTTGAAAATGTCATGTGGCCATATATTACTTGGTTCCTTCCCATTTCAAACTCTATAGAACGTCCTCATTTTTAGAAATACCAATTTGAAAATCTCTCTACAAGCTGAACACACAGGCAAGCCGCCGGTTTATCTCTAAGAGTAAAACGTCTGTCTACGTAGGTTATCTTGGCTCTGCTCTTCTGTTTGTTTACTGTGTTGCCC
>NW_017738130.1:0-1101 GCF_001890085.2 Hipposideros armiger
ACAGCCATCTTGTCTTAATCCATTCTGCTCTTCTCTCTATACCTCTTTTTAGAGTTTCTGAAAAGCATGTCATTGGAAGGGAGGACAGTATAGAGGAGCAAGAAGAAAACCACTATCCAAGACTCAAGGTGAGGTGTGTGTCAGAAAGCTCCTTGGCTTAATCTAACTCATTTTCTAGTCTCCCCTCTGCCCCCAAGTCATTGTTCTCAGTCTAGTTGTGAAGAACACCGCTCACTGGCCCATGTTGGTATTATTATTATTATTATTTTTTGTTTTGTTATTTTTTGTTTGTTTGTTTGTTTAGCCAATCAAATGAGTCACTTTATTCCATACTTAGGTACTTAATTCCATAGTTAGCCTTATACAAAATTTTTAAAAATTTATTTTTTATTATTATTCCATGTTGGTATTATGATCATTTTGTTCCACCTGGGTGAGGCAGTCGGTCGCTGGCCATCAGCCGGCCGCTCACGGCAGCTGACGGCAGCTCACGCTGGCTGCAGGCCACTCACAGCAGCACAGCTCCAGGTCCAGCCATTGTTCACAATCTTAGCTGTAAAGGGCACAGCATCACTGGTGCATCTTACTGGCCCATGTGGGAATTGAACCGGCAGCTCGTGCTCTTACCAACTGAGCTATCTGGCCACCCCTCATTTTCTAGTCTTATCGCTTCCATTTATTAGCTGAGTGGTCTTGGATAAGTACCTCCCCTTCATTAGGCCTTGTCCTCATGTGAAAAGTTGGGAGTTTGGATTAGAGCTAGATGATCTGGGACTGCCTTTTGAGACTTGACAACTGTGACTCATCTGTGATTCTTTTAGTTCCATCTGCCTCATCCAAGACAATGCAAAGCAGCGTGTGCTTTTTTGGGGGGGAGGAGGTCACTTAAAAAAGACCCAAGGACTGACCTTTTAAAACAACTAATTTTCCTACAATCAAGTGTTTCTTTAATATAAGAGGATTGAATCAATCAGAATAATGTGCCCCTAGAACTATCTAGTGGCAGTTAGGCCACTGATTGATCAAATGCACTATTTATTTCTCCTTAAGGACTATATATCGGCCAGAGTACAACTCCATAGGCATTGCCTTCCTCTGAGC
>NW_017738131.1:0-1101 GCF_001890085.2 Hipposideros armiger
ACCCATCCAATAGTAATAAGATTTGTGTCATTTAAACCATCTCCATGCGCCTTTGATTAAAGAGAAATGTTGATCTTTAATCTAAATAAAGAAAAGAGAAAAGACCCCTTGTCTTTTCCTTTCAGTGTTAAATAACTTTCTTTAAAGAAATTATTTTCCAATCCTTTGAGTGCATTAATTAGCCTTTATCCCCTTAAAAAGTCCATGTGTCTTTAGATACTAGCAATGTTTCATGTAAAAGGAGAATTGTCTCACCCCCTTCTCAAAATGTGTTCCTACTGTACTTACAAATGTCAGGTATGCTTGTTTACTGAACAACATTGATATATCATGTCTATCACCTACTTCATCCGAATCCCTTTTGTTTTTCTGGGGTGGTGGTACTACAACAAGACAATTCCTTTCACAGTTTGAATGCATGTATCTATTGTGAAATGTTTGTTATTTTCCTAGTTCTTTCTCAAGTTATTAAAATCAAAGTGAATTTTAATTTTCTCCACTAAGTGCAAGCAAATGCTTCTTCGTATAAGCCATACACTTAAAAATACTTCTTGATCCAGGTTCAGGACCATTAGTGAATAATGTTTTATAATTGCTAATCCAAAAGCAATCCTTGCAAAACACCACTTACCATGTAGTCTCATTCTGATAATGAACCACTGGATAGCTACTCTTTGAATGTGACTTTGCACCTTCTTACATATTTTATTATGTTTTATCAGTGGTGATTTGCTTGCATTAGGATAAATTATGTACTAAAAGAGACTTTGTCTAATTCCTGATCATCTAATACACTTAAATGTGCAATGTTGAGATTTGTGTAGACATCAGACAAATTAGTAGACAATAATTTTGGTAACTTCACGTGAATCGCAAGAAATCCTAGCATTACATGCATCTTGAAAGAGATTGGATTTATTTTTTTCAAACTGGAAGAAGAATGGATAGGATTGAGTAAGATTGGAAAGAATATAATGGAAAATACTATTATTTGATTTAATAAAAAACTGGGAAATTTCTGTACTAAAACAGACTGGTTTTAGAATGGACTTTATTGAAAGTGTAGTTTAATTCTGACATTCAGAAATTATGGATTATGTG
>NW_017732069.1:0-1598 GCF_001890085.2 Hipposideros armiger
ATAGCCAATGATTTACTTAGTTGTGCCTACATAATAAAATCTCCATAGAAACCCCTCTACAAGGAGGTTCAGAGAGCTTCCAGGTTGGAGAACACATGGAAGTCCTGGGAGGGTGGAATCGGGGAAGGGCATGACAGTCTGTGTCCCCTTCCCATACCTTGCTTTATGCTTCTCTCCCATTTGTCTGTGCCTGAGTTGTAGCCTTTATAATAAACCAGCAATAGTAATAAAAGAGCTTTCCTGAGTTTTAAGAGCCATCCTAGCAAAATATCAGACCTGAAAGAGGGGCCACCCCCACTCTGGAGGTGACAGAGAGAAGAGTGGGTATCCTGGGACTCAATATGTGTGGGACTGGTGTCAGAGTGGGTGCAGTCTGGTGGGGCTGAGCCCTTCATCTGTGGGGTCTGACACTAACTCTGGGTGATTTGGATGGAATTGCAGGACATGTGGTGTCAGAAGAGGTGAGAGCTGTAAAAGCAGTTCAGGGACTAACTCTCCAGCCCTTCGTCATGGGCATGCACCCAGTCACCCCAGCTCCTTAGTACCACCCTTCTTTCCTTTGTGCAGTGTCTCCCCTTTGACACAGCATCATCATTTTCCTTACTGTTGATTTCACTAATAGAAGAGAACAGAAAACTAATGGAAATCTGTAACTTACTACATGCTGAGCACTACATGATGTTTTGTAAAAACTATCTTTAGTTAAGCTTCACAAAGTTCCTTTGAGGGGAGTCTAATTACCCCCAACTTACAAATAAAAATTTGCTGTTTTATTGTCCCTCTACTGCAGGGACTTTCCCTTTCTACAAACTGTTTTAAAGAGTAGAACTCCATTTGCGCTCTTTCGTCACCTTCCACTCAGTCCTCAGTCCCCACCATCTTGAGTCTACTTTCGCAGCAGACCACCATCCACCCACTAATGGCCAGGCGCATGCCTTCTCGTTGGGTTTCAGATGCCAGGCTAAGTTTAAGCTCCTCCCTCCTGACACCCCTTCACTCCCTGTTGGTCCTCCACTTTCTCCTGCTTCCCCTCCTGGCCTCTCTGATCTTCCCTCCATCACCCAAGTGGTTTTCTTTTATCTGCTCCTTAAAAGTATGCATTCCCAAGGTTCTTCCTTTCTCTTCTCTTTTTCAACCTTTCGTGAACACTGTCAACAACCCCCGAGGCTCTGAGAATCATCTCTTCCACTAGCCCTAACAGCCCTTCTGAAATCCAGACTGTTGTCATTGGCCTGCAACGCATGGCCGAATGGGTATCCCGCAGACACATCAGGGCCCACGTGTGCAAAATGTCCCTTCCAGTCTATGTCACCAGGGCATTTCTGATGTGGTTAATAACAGCATGTATATGTGCGTATATGTATATCTATACATATATGTGCATATATATGTATGCATACATATGTACATGTATATGATAGACAGATAGATAGATCTGTAGAGAAATCTATCTTACATTGGTTCTGTTTCCCTGGAGAGACCTAATACACCTCCCCTTCTCCTTTTTTATTTGTTTTCTCACAGGGAAACTCAGTACTTTGGTGGGATGGGTGAGCAGCACATCATCCTAACCATATAGTATTATTGGCATCAAGCAT